>NW_018224767.1:87939-90706 GCF_001263595.1 Phalaenopsis equestris | reverse complement strand
TGAGCGGTGGTGAAGCTATGGAATCATTTAGGCTTTAGGAAGTTTGTTGACATTCCTCTATCTATCTGAAACTCTTGTCTTTTCTAAGGATCTTGAAGAAGGTTGCGCACTTGTTGTCCGACCTTGAGATGAATCTGTTGAGCCACGATCTGATTGGTTAGCTTATGAACTTCTTGGGGTTTTTTTGGAGGAGGCATGTCTGTTAGCGCCGGGATCTTGTTTTAGTTTGCTTTTATGCCTTCGGGGGTTAAGAGGTTGCCCAAGAGTTTGTCGGTGAGGTCTCAAACATACATTTTAGAGGGTTTGATTTCAGATTATATTTTTTTAAAGATTGGAATGTTTTTTTTAGATCTTTAATGTGTTGTTTTGTTCAGCTTTTCACGAGATATCATCGATGTCGACTTCATTATTTTTTCCTTTCTAATTGACAAGGATTACATCCATTAAATGTTGGTATGTTGCCCTAGCATTTTTATGCTAAAAGGGCATTACATTATTAGCAAAAAAACTCATTTGATAGTGATAAAGGAGATCTTCTCAGTGTCAGCCGGGTGCATCTTGATCTGGTAATAGTTGAAGAAAGCGTCCAAGAAACTCATCACAAAGTGACCCATGGTTGCATCCACCGGGGCATCGATCCTCGACAGCGGATAATTGTCCTTTGGGCAGGCGTTATTTTAGTTTGTGAAGTCGATGCATATTCGTCATTTTTCGTTGGTCCTCTAGACCATGAAGACTTTCGAGACTCAGGTTGGGTACTACATCTCTCGGATGTACCATACTTCCTTCAGCTTCAACACCTCCTTCCTAATGGGCTTGGCCAGCGCAGTCGCTGGGTTCCTCATCTTTTGTTTGCTCGACTGGTCAGTAGCTCCTTGTGCCCTGCATCAAAATTATCACTTAGCAAAAGAGATTTATCGGGCTCATCTTTGACGACAAGAATTTCCAAGGTTGTGTATCTGGTTTCAAGACCCCTTCTGTCCAGTTCTGCAGTTCGAGCTCTTGTTCGACGCTTCCTACTGCTCTGAGATAGCAGACCCGAGACTGATGCAAGTCTCCTTTGATAGTGATCACCTCCCCATCTCTCAGAAGCTTAACCGCAAAGTTGTAGGTGGATACCACGACCATGAAATGATTCAGCAGGGGGCAGCTGAAGATAGCGTTGCAGGTTGGAGATGAGTCCACTATCAAAAAGTCCTCTGTCTCCTTGAACCGTTTCTCTCCTTCTCCTCAGGTGACTGCTAGTGGTATCTTGCCCAATGCCTCCTTTCTTTCAATTGTAAATTCAATTAGTGGGCCAGTCAAAGCTACCAGCTGGTCAGCCCTAAGGTTAAGTTTATCAGGCATTGACTTGAATAGTACGTTCATAGAGTTGTCGCCGTCGATAAGAATACTTCTGACTTGAAGTTTTTTATTATCCGCGTTACAACTATAGTATCGTTGTAGGGGTTTGACAGGTCGTCTGTCAATGTGATGGGAGGACAGCTCCCCTTCTTATGCATGGATGCGAGGTTGCACACTTCCTCGGTCCTAGATCCCTTCTGGGAGCTCTGTTTGGACGATTATGCCTCTCGGAGAATAGCTGGGACTATCCCGGCGATGTGGACAACATTCATCCGGGTAGAGCCTGATGGAGCTTATATGGTCGAAGCTTTGCCTTGTCCTTGACTAGGGTGTCCCTGGGCCACAAACTTTTAGTTTCCCCGCCTTTATCAATTCCTCAATGAGGCTCCGGAGGTGTATGCATTCCTCTGTGTTGTGGTCGTAATCCCGGTGATATTTACAATACTTTTTTATATCCTGAAGAAAACCTCTGGCTCTCATTAGTGTTGCTTTCTCAAAATACTCCTTTTCTTGGTTGGCATCCACAATTTTTGCGATCAATAAGAGTAACCCATAAGCCCTCATAATCACCATATTGTTGTTTGTAACATTGTGCCGGCCTCTCATAGTAACATATCGGCCGCGAATCATGGTTTCTCACCTGGTCACTGTACTGATTGTATCGACCAGATCTTCTATTATCACAGGAGGATTGGTCGTCTTCGAACCGACGTCGGACAAGCGGTCTGTGCTCTTCCCTTGGTTTCGGCCTGCAGCCAGGGGGTGCTCTCTCTGAGCCTGACACCCTTCTGTTTCTTGTTTGGGGGTGCTCTCCTTCGCGAGGATGTGTTTGTCGGCTCTTTCCAACAACTCAACAAAGTCTTGAGGTTATTTCAGGCTGAGGCCATAGGAAAACTTCTCGTTACTCAAGCCTTACTTTAAGACAACTTGGACCGCATCAACTCAGAGGACTTTTACCTCCAACTGTTCTCTCTGGAAGCGTGAAATGAATGTGCACATGCTCTCGTGCTGCCCTTGCTTGAATTGCCACAAGGACTGCACGTGCTTCGTGGCACTAGAAAACTGCGCAAAGAACAATCTCTTGAAATCAAGAAAGTTGTTGATGCTCCCAGCTGTAAGTGTTTGGAACCACTTCAGGGCAGACGAACTCAAATTGGTGAAAAAATGATGGCAACTTGAATGCGTTTGAGATCTTGAACAAGCACATGGCCAACTCGAATGAGGTGATGTGGTCGACAAGGTTGGACCGCCCTCTGTAAGTCTCCAAAGCTTGCAATTTGAACTTTTTCTGACACTCTGCTCTAGAGAAGTGGGGTAATAAAAAGGTTATCCAACTGACGTGGCGCCTCAGTGAGCCCTAACCACGCTCGAATCCCGTGTTGTCTTGGTAATGTGAGTTGCCTACCCCCTCTTGGGGGGGGGG
>NW_018224767.1:74063-87873 GCF_001263595.1 Phalaenopsis equestris | reverse complement strand
AAAGACATTATAACACACGGGGGGGCACGAGTCTCAAGTCCTCCGTGATTTGATCTGACACGTCGTTCATAATTTAAGTTCTCATCGCTTGCATCCCTCGCTGCCAACATTCCTCTATGTCCTCTTGTTCAGGTTCTACGTTGGCTACTTCTCTCTGGCCAACCTTTTTTCTCTGTGAACGACATAACTCAACGCTTACCTCACTTTTTTAGGATGTTGAATCTCAATCTGTCCGGAAGTAACTCCCAAGGAGTATAGCACGTCAAAAAAGAGAGCTCAGTAGTGAACAGTAAAATTACATAATCTTTATTCATGAAATGGACTCCTTTTATAGGGATGAGTGGCGTACGATTATATAATGTACCCCTAGTACACGTAGGTACGACGGGGGTACTTTAGTTTATACATAAATGTGGCCCAGAGGCTCGCGGATGTCCAGTTGAAAGGGACTGGGCGGTCATTTTGTCGGGTTGCCATTAAGCTAGCTGATATCTATTGATCGTGGCTAGGTCGGGCGGCCATTGGACCGAGTCGCCATTAAGTCGTGCAGCCGTTGGGTCGGGCGGCCACTTGTTGATGACCGATGCCAACATTTCTAAAATTGGACGGTTTGCCCTGCTCACCCAACCTGGTCAGAGCAGATGGCACTAGGCTCGCTCGCTTAAGTTTGATCAGATAGATTTTTTGGGGAGAATTTGCTCTTATTCCGCTTGGAAAGTGTTCTCCACTTTGTAAACTGGAGCAGGCCAGCTAAGTGTGCTGTCCCGAGTCAGCCTTGTTGGGTCCCATGATGTCACATCACCTCTTCTACTATTCATGAGATATCTTCGAGATTCGTGCTGGCAAATTTTTGATGTACAATACATAAGATTTTTTTTCACTTAAACCTATATATTTTATTTTAATCAAAATTGTTTATTGGTAAATAGCAATTAGTAAATTAGACCGTAAAAGTGGTTGAGTGCCTTATATGATGGTTTTTCTGTTCAAGCTGCTAATTGTAGGATATAGAGCTTGCGCTTCCCTCAAGATCCGTCGCAAATCTGTAATTTCCTCAGGTCGGACTCTCTTGCCAGTTCTCTTTTTTATTTTTTTTTTCCCTCTAGCATGTGGAGAATATTTGTTGGAAGTTTTGAGGGAAAAATGTGAATGTTATTTCATCATGTCTGTATAAAACCTTCTAACTCACTTATGATGCTCTCAATCTGGTGTCGGCCCATCCTTAGTTCGCCTTTGCTTGATGTGTAAGAGCATGCGCTCATGGGAGTTGTGAGACGTGCATTTATACAAGGTATTGTACCAATTGTAATAAAGTTTTTTGTTTGATTTTATATTTTCTTGTTATGGCGATAAAGAGTGGAAATAAGAAATAGAATTCTGAACCAGTCATGGTTTTCTTTCCTCTCTTTATATTTAGGGGCATTTACATATATATCAAAAAATTCCTATATTTTTACATATATTTCTGACAGCTAAATTTTAATTTACATATTTATACCACCCAAATCTGTCATATCACATTAAAACTATCGCTAGCTTAACTTTAATAGGTGAAATACACCTTTTCATACATGGGAAGTGGCATGTATGTAAAAATTGAAGTTCAGGTGTGACATGCAAAAGCATAAAGAATTGAGTGGTATATATGTAAATTTTATATTTGTCTTATGGGGATAAATTATTGCTGGATGTGCAAATGTAGAACGAATGTGCATTTACTTTTCATAATTCATTTATTTAATTTACTTTGAGCGAATTTAATTGAAAATTTACATACCTGCATTTGCGTAGTCTTAAACTCTTTTTATTTTTAATTAGCGGCATTTCAATACATATCACAATTTTAATTTTTAAATGTAAAATGTGTCATACACTATTCATTGGGTGTGATTCCCTAAATACTTTAATATTCAATATCTTAAAAGATGCGGTGAACTTGTTGAAACATACCAAGGGGTATAAAACAAAGCAGTGGACATAGATAACACAAGGGAGATTGTGCGACAATTGATGGAAATGAAAGAAAAGCTGATATTAGAGATGAGATAGTAAATGGTAGGTGCTTTCCACGAAGCTATGATTAGGGGAAGCCAAAAACCACAGAGTCAGAAATCGTAGGAATACTATTGGCAAAAGTCTGATCGCTGGGGCAGATCAACACCCAACAATTGGGGAGATGGGCTGGCACACTACATAAAATCTCAGCCATTAGAAGAAAATGATGAGGATTCCTGTTATCAAGATAGTGTCGGGTCAGCCCCAGTGGAAAGACATTATAACACACGAATCAGAGCATTTCATCAAGTTGAAATTGCATTCTTCTGACAAATTTTTAAAGTCGAACCTCAAGAGAAGTTCAAAACTTCCAACTTCGACTCTTACAAGGGTCTCACCGACCTAACCGATCATGTTGTTGCTTTTGAGCCGATCGTCAATATATTAAAAATCGCTGACACATTTAAGTGTTGTTTGTTCCTTACAACGCGGAGGAGTTGACCCTCAGGTGGTTTAATGCCATCCTAGCAGGAGTTATCCCTTCTTTCTTTGAGTTCAAAAGGGTGTTGGTGGACCACTTGGTCAGTGCACAGAAGTTGTAAAAGAAATCTAAAGCTCTTTTGCACATCAAGTTGAAAGGAGAGATTCTCCATTCGTACATCACAAGATTCTCATAAGAGATGCTGGAAATTCAGAATCTATAACCTCTGAGCACACAAACTGCCCTAACGCAAGGAGTAAAAAATGAACATTTTGAAGACGCCCTAGGCCTACATGAGCCGAAATCAATGGCTGAGTTATTGGAAATGACCAACCATCATATCGATGCAAAGGAGTACATCCTCAACTCTCGAGAGCAAGTCCAAAGATAAGCCACCGATCCACAATTGCAGAAGAGGGCATCAGCAGATGACAATTGGTGAGCTAAAGATGATCCTCACCCTCCCACTTGTCCTAATTATGAGAACAACCAAATGCAACATGAAAAAAAAGAAAACACCAAAGGCAATATCCGAGATGGTCGACCAACTACAACGAACAACCACCAGTACAATAACATCCACCTAAAATGATCCCATTAAGAATTTTGATGGTCGAACTGGTAGAGGCCATCCATAATAAATAAAATTTCAAAAAACCTCAGACAATGAAGGCCTGGAGTTCAGCATGAAACTCGAACAAGTTTTGTGCCTATCACAGGGGCCACAACCACGACATTGAAGATTTAGGCCTCTCAGGAGCCTTGTCAAAGACTTGATCAAAGCTGGAAAGTTTAAAGAATTTGTAGCAGCCAGAGCAACCAGTTGTAGATAAGGGAAGGCTCCAGCAAAAAGATCATCCAACGAACTCGTCCTGGCAAACACCATTCAAATTGTGGGAAAAATACCAGCAATAGTTGGATGAGGAAAATAATCTTCCCATCGATCAATCCTAAAGAGAATCCGGTCAAGAGAACTGTGAGCTATCACTCTCGCTCTGCGACGAGCGGCGCAGCAAGCTATCATATTCACTGATGAAGACCTACTTGGAAAAGGCAACTACTGTAATGATGTGATTGTCATTACGACTTTGATTAATGATTACCAAATGGGAAGTATCCTCATCGATATTGGGAGCTTAGTGAATATTTTTTTCAAACTAGTATTTGACAAGCTTAGCCTAGAGACATAATAGATGGCAGCGCCTTCCAGACCCTTCTTTGGCTTCTTATGAGAAAGGAAAGAAGACCTCAGCATGATCACTCTGACAATCACCTAAGGAGACTAGGACAAACAATTCACAAAAATTGAAGATTTCCTCGTGGTCGACTTCCTCACATCTAAAGCCATCTTTGGCCAATCGTTGCTGAACAACTTTCGAGCAGTGACCTCCACCCATCATTTAGTTGAAAAATTTTCAAGAGATAGAGAAATCATCACCATTTGAGAAGACCTAGAGCAGTTGAGGAAGTGTTACCTCAAAGCGGTAACCATCATCGACCAAGAGCAAATCAACTTGCAGAACTAGAGAGAGGGCAAACTCAAACCCAGCGAGGCCCCCTCCAACTCTCTGCTACTAATGATAAAATGGGTAATTTTTTTCTTATAAGTGAGGTTTTTGATTCCAGGTCAAGAGATCTTCTTGTTCAGATCCTCATGGAGATTCAGGACATCTTTGTCTGGTCCACTGCAAAAATGTTGGGAGTCTTGATTGACGACGCATGCCACCGACTGAATTTTAATCCTATCTCTAGACCGACAAAGCAGAAGTTGAGGTCATCAACAACTACCCTAGTTGAGCTGATATATGAAGAAGGATGGAAGCATGCTATATTCGTGACTACATATCCCACTTGGGAGTCCAACATTGTTATGGTGTAAAAGCCCAACAGAAAATGGTGAATATGCATCAACTTCACCAACTTAAACACTTTCTGCTCGAAGGATAGTTATTCATTGCCAAGGATCAACGCTGTAGTGGATTCAACAGTTGGGCATTCCATGATGAACTTCATGGATGCTTTCTTTGAATACCACCAAATCAAACTACATCTTGCGGATGTAGAGAAAATGGCTTTTATCACTTGGATGAGAGTGTTCTGACATAATGTAGTATCTTTTGGGCGAATGCTGGACTACTTACCAACAATTGATGGATGTACTTTTCTCAAAACATAAAGGAAGAAATGTTGAGGTGTATGTGGATAGTGTTAGTAAAAAGTAAGACGACCCAACAATACATAAATAATTTAACAGAAACATTTGTAACCATTAGAACATTTAATATGAAGTTAAACCCCCTAAAATGCGTGTTCAGAGCCTCAAATAGAAAATTCCTAGATTACCTTCTAACTTTTGAAGATATCAAAGCGAATCTAAAAAAGGACAAGCATCGCTGAGCATGTCTTCTCCCCGGAGCACGAAGGAAATACAAAGATTGACCGGACGAATAACATGTCTTAACTGATTCATCTCCAAATCAAGCGACAAGTGTGTCACATTTCTTGAAACTTTGAGAAAAACTAATCATTTCAAATTGACCATCGAATGTGAGGAAGCATTCTAAAAGCTCAAGGATTCACTGTAACTCCTTCAAAATCCAAGGCTAGCCGAAGTACTCTCTTTGTATCTAGGAGTCAGACCTAAGGTCTTCAGTTCAGTGTTAGCTCGAGAAAAATAGAGAAAATAATTCTTTGTCTATTACACTAGCCGAGTCCTAAGGAACATCGAAATCAAGTACCCAATTATGGAATAATTAAAATTTTCTCTTCTCACCTCTGTCCGCAGGCTCAGACCCTACTTCCAGTCACACCCTATTTGGGTCATCATCGATCATCCCCTCAAATCAGTCCTCCCTCACTCATAATATTTCGATCGGCTCCTCAAATGGGCAATATAGTTGAGCAAATTAGACATTTACTATGTCCCCTGGATGACAATCAAAGCCCAGGTAGTGGTAGACTTTCTAGCAGAAGGGATCACCACCAAAGATTACGCTTGGATCCTTTACATAGACCAAGCTTCTAATAAAATATCCTCTTCACTAAGTGCAACAGTCTCATAATCTACAAACTTCCTTTTTTTATTTAAAAGTTCTTTCATAAATTTGGCATAACTTGTCTATTCCAAAGCTTCAACAAAAGGGATATTAATTGTAAGCTTCTTGAATATTTCAAAAAATTTGAAAATTATTGATCCAATTTTTGCTATTTAAGTCTTTAAGGAAAAGGTGGTGGGGGTCTTTCTAAATTAATCTTAGTTGGAGAGTTATGTGTTTCTTCTTTCATAGGAATAATTTCTTCAGGTCTCTCAATTTCTTCAACTTCTCTCTCAACTTCAATCTCTTTTTGAACTCCAATATTTAATTCCTTTCCACTCCTTAGTTGGACCACTTTAACTTGCATTGGCTCTTTACTTTTGTCTTTAGGATTGATCTCTAATTTACTAGGAAGTGTTACCTGAGGGCTACTGTTAAGTGCGTTAGCAATTTATCTCAATTGATTCTCCATATTTCTAATAGCAGCACTTTGAATTTGTAAATGATTACCCATCTGCAACACCACTTCCTCTATCGACAACTTCATCTTCTTAACTTGTTGATTAAATCCAGGAGGATTAGTAGGTCTAAAGTTAGCACTACCCTAGTTGTTCCAATTTCTCAATGGGTTTACTTAAGCATTCCCCCATTCTTGACTTCCACCACTAAAATTGTTGTTCTAATTAAAGTTAGGATGATTTTTCTAGCCTGGGTTGTAATAATTGGAATATGATTTATTGGGTCTGTTGATAGCATTTATAGTTTTCAAAGAAGTATGAGAATCAATCATTTTTCCTAATGAATTTTCATTAAACATTTGGGGTGTTGGAGAAAAAATCATTCCAATTTGGTCTATCCTCTTAGACAATGCAGCAACTTGACATACAATCATTGAAATAGCATCGTTATCATGAATACTAGCTACTTTTTTAAGATTTACCCTATCAGAAGGCCATTGAAAATTATTTGTAGTCATTTCATCAATTAATGAATAACTGACCGAAGGAAAATATGTTAAGATTTTCATACCTATTTTACACTGTTTTTGGTGATATTGCACTTTAAATAAATATAATTTTGATGTTTTATTGCATGAATGATGAATTAGGGTCATTGGAGCAAAAAGATGCAAAAAAGAGCGAATTTGGAGCGAAAAGGACCAAAATGTGAAGATTTGAACTAGGGCGCCGACGGCGAGCCCAATGGCGCCGACGACAAGAATTTCCCGAGACTCAAGATCAATTAATTTAGAAGGCCCGTCGACGGCACTCTCGAGGCCGCCGATGGCGAGATCGGCGATTATTTCTCCAACAATGCATTGGATGAGGATATTGGATGAGGATGAATTTTGGAGCGATGCTTAGGCAACTCTTGGGAAAATTGATCCACATCTTTAAAGAGAAGACTTTGGCCGAAAATAAGAGAAGGCTCAAGAGTTAAGTGTTGGGAAAGTGTAGAGAGTCTAAATTATGAGAAATTCTTCAAGAGATTGTAAGAGTGAAGGGAAAGTGAGAGATTTCTTCCTCTTTGCCTCTTCGAAGAAGAATTCTGTGTGTTGTAAAGAAATGAAGAGATTCAGAGGAACTTCCAGGAGTTTACTTGGGGAGAAATTAGAGATAAGTTTATTTACTTATTGTAGTTTGTATGACTTTGCTTTTATATATGAATTCCGAGTTTTGTTGTGTTTTCTCCATGAGTTCTGGGTAGTTTTCTCTGTCTTTTTCCTTGTCTTGAGATTTGTGAAATGGTAATTTGAATTGGTTGCACCATGAAAATGTTTAAGAAATTGTGATGATCTTTTCACTTTGATCTTAATTTACTTTCAATCTGGCCAATTGATTTGTTAAAATATATTGAGTTTTACAACTAAAGTGAAGATTACATCCAAGATTCAGGGAGGTCAAAGCCCTGAAGTGTAGATGTTAGCCCTCAGGCGAGGGGAACGTGGGAGCTCCGAAGTGAGAGCCAGTATCCTCCCAGCCTAGCCGCAGATTCAGTAAACAAGCGTAGGATTAGTCAATATTCTTTATACTTGGACCAAAGGGTAAAGAATAGGTATGCTCCTATTTGACACAATACAATTTGAACTGGTTTACTTTATCCATTCACTATAATTTCTTGGCGAGGAGAATGATGTTTTCTTATATATTGAATATCACATTAAAAACCTTATTAGTATAATTAGTTATTTAAGAGTTATTAAAATTACACATTTATTTCAATTGTCTATTAGTGACAGATAAGCAATTTAAATTCCATTGTTGCGATTAAGTATTGCTTTTCTAAAATCTTAGTTCGTAGTTCTAATATTACTCTCTGTGGGATCGATATCTAGGACTCCATTAGAGCCCTTTATTACTTGAGCGATACGTATACTTGCGTTGATAAGTGTGACTTTACAATTATCGAATATTTTATACATACATCTTTATTGAAAATATAACTGTTATTAAGTTTTTGGTGCAGTTGCTGAGGAATTAAATCTTTTAGCAGCATTATTAAATACTTATATTTTTGAGCATATATAAAGTCGTTATCAATAACCTTTATCAAAGGGTTTAGACAATAATGAACCTGCAACAACAACCTCTATAATAGATCTAAGGGATCTTACTAACCCATTGTTAGAAGTTTGAATGATTTAAGCAGTCTGCTAAAGCATGATGTGAACACTTTTTAAGGAGTTCCTTAATTTTTTCCCAAGCTTCATATATAGAATCTCCTTCATATTGAGTAAAAGAAGTAATATCATTTCTAATCTTCGCATTTTTTGAAGTTGGGAAATATTTAACCAAAAATTTTTGAGCTAAATCTCCCTAAGTTCTAGTAGATTCAGGCGCTAACAAATTTTACCACATCTTAGCTTTATCCCTTAAAGAAAAAGAAAAAAGTGTAAGTCTAACGACATCATTTGATGCACCATCATACTTAAATGTAGCACATAGTTCTAAAAAGCTTGCTAAATGTAAAATGGGATCCTCAGATCGCGTTTCTTCAAACTAATTAATTTGTACCATTTGTATAATTGAAGGTTTAAGTTTAAATGAGTTAGCCTCTATAGCAGAAGTTTGAATGCTTAAAAAAAAATTTTCTATTGTAAGGTTCGTAAGGTTCCCATAATCCCTTAAAGGTTTTGTAAATTATGATGTTCATTTTCAACAGTTTGAATTTCAATATTATTTTGCGATGTGTGAGCCATTTCTTGAAAATTATGAAGTCTTGTTTTCAAATTTTTCTAATAGTTCGTTCCAATTCATAATCGTAAGACACTAAATTTTTAGATCCATATATATATTAAATTTTAATAAATTTTTTCAAATTTTCTTAATTTTTTATTTTTTTAAATTTTCTAACTTTTAAATTTACAATTCAAATAAAATTGCAAGTCAAAAATTTTCGTCCCAATCCCCAACAACGACACCAAAAACTTGATCTGACCCACAATTACATGTCTTTTTAATCTCCAAAAGTTTGCCAGAAAATGTCTTAAACTATATTAAGGGGCTAGTGTGAATAAATGTAATGATTTATAAATTACATAATAAATTTTTCACACTATGAGTGTTACACAAGTATACGTATTGTTTCAGGTAATATAGGATTTTTCTTAAAAACACCAATATCGATCCCACGGGGAAAACGATCACTCTTAAAATCAACTTACAAAATTTTTATTTAAATTGAAATATAAAATGATAAGAGATCTATAATGATATGCTTACTAAAAACAACTACTAAAGAGTTAAAAAGAAAGTAACAACTAAATTTTACAGCTTAATAAATATAACAATGAGTTTGGATATTATAGAAAAGCTTTCTCCTTTCAAAGAGATTTTAACCTATGTAGAATTCAAGTGATTTAAGACAAAATTGATGTATTTTGACAAAGAGAAGCATATATTTTTCTTTACCCCCTATCGGTGAAGAACTTGGCTAACTTAAGGTCGATTCCTTAACATCTTGATTCTGCATCAAAAATATCTAGCCTCTCACATCTAGATGCCCCTAAGATTATGCCATTATGATGGTTGAATCCCAACGTTAGGCTACTAAATCTCAAACCAAATTGATAATAATCTAGCCTGTCATTCTAGAACTAACCAATTCTACGCTTATCAAAACTTATCTCCTTTTTTGTTCGCATTCCCCCTTAGGTGATTGCCATGGCTCTTCCTAGAATGAAGTGTGATATTCATTAGTTGGGTGAAATGATAGTCTTCTCATGTCATTATGTTTCTCAATGGATTTTAACCTCATAAGTGGCCAGTTTGTAAAGTAAATGAAGATTCGGTGAAAATACCATCACAATTTTTAAGACTAAAAAGAAATCTTTAAATAATTTTTATCTCACAAGATTAAGTCTCATATGCAAGGAGAAAAAAAGGAAACTACTTAGAATTCATGGAGATTAAACAAAAACAAAACATTTGTATTGAAATCCAAGTCTTACAACAAAAACTTAAACACAAATACAAAGTACCTTATGTCTTCTCCCAAATAAACTTCTGGAGTTTCCTTTAAGCAATCTCCAAACTATTTCACACTCAGACTTACACTTAAACACAAAATATGAAAACCCTAAATGAAGATTCGGCTCCAAAAGGTTTCTAAATTTTGCTAAATTCTTCTTATTTAATAGAAAACAAAAAATAACCATGGATTGCTTCAAACACCCCTCCAAATTTTGGTCAAATTCAATAGATCTTCTAGAACTGTAGTTAATGGCACTATAGCTCCAATCTGGGGCGCTATAGCGCCCATCTCGCTCGTATATGGCACCATGACGCCAAGGGGTGGCGTTATAGTGCCACTCAAAAACCTTTAATTTTGCTTCATTTTGTGCTCATTTTCATTAAATGTCTATTTCATGTACCTGAAACCAAAAACATGCAAAATATCTTCCTTTAAAGTGCAATATCATAAAAAATGTACATAAAATGCTTATAAAACATGCAATAAAAATAGGTTATTTTTAAGTGGATCAACGAGCGCATATGGTGTAGACTGAGTAGGAGTTCTGAATGGCATTCTGTAGGCCCACAAAGCTTCTAACAACTTCTCTTGCCATCCTCTTTTGTAATCGTCCAGTGTTTCCTTTAAAATCTGCACGAGGGTTTTGTTGAAAGCTTCGACTAAGTTGTTTTCTCTGGGGTAGTAGATCGTAGAATAACTACAATCTATCTTGTGATGTCTGATGAAGCTATTGATCTTGATGCTCTTGAAGGCTGACCAGTTATCTGAAGTAATCTTGCGCGACTCACCAAAATGGTAGACAATCTGATTTCTAAAGAACTGAAGAATGCGTTGTGTTGTAAATTCCCGCAACAACACTGCATCTGCCCATTTAAAGAACTAATCTGTAGAAATTAGGATAAATCTCTGCCCTTTCAAAGATGGAGGGTCTATAGTTCCTACTATATCTATACCCTAACACTCGAATGTCCATGACACGACCGTTGGATGTAGCACATTCGGAGGTTGGTGCAAGACTACTCCATGCACTTAGCACTGATAAAATTTTTTAGCAATTTCCATACAATTAGTCATCATTGCTAGTCAATAATCTTCATCTTCATCTTCGGTCCCGAATAGTGAGCACTACACAATCCAGTGTGTACCACTTTGACAATATTCTGCGCTTCTATTCTGCATAGACATCTTAGCCACATCTGATCGAAGGATCTTCTGTAGAGGACATTGTCTATAAATGCATACGACATAGCTCTTTTCATTATCTGATGTGTCAATGACTTGTCATCTGGTAGATTTATTGTTTACAAATATTCTATTAATGACTATCGCCAATCTTCAGTATCGTCAGTCACTATAGCTATTATTCCTTTTCAAGATTGTGCAGACTACCGAGGTTGATTTGTGATAGAACTTGACGTCCCTGTATCATAATATCAATTGAGTCTTCTCGTGGACATACAAACTTCTTAGCAAGCTTGGCTAGAGAGTCTGCATGGGCATTGTATCCTCAAGGAATTTTGTAGAGCATTACAATGGAAATCTGCATCAATAACTTCATCGTGTACTGGTGATATTCTGCTAGTCTCGGCTTCAGAATCATGTATTGCCTGACAACTTGCTGAATGATGAGATGTGAGTCACCGTAGATGGCAATGTTTGTTATGTCCATTGATATTGCCAATTCTAGTCCGGTGATCAAAGCTTCATACTCTGCTTCATTGTTGGTACACGGCTGTGTCAGGTAGTATGAGAATCTCAACATTGCCTAATCCGGTCTGAAGAAAATCAGACCAATGTCTGCTTTGCCTGGTATAACTATTTGTGATCTCTTATCTTTTTTGGTTGACTAAGCTCCATCGAATTATAATTCCCAACATCCGGTACGTGACTATTCCACATGTAGTATCTGCTCGTCAGGCAAGTCATCATTGAGAGGGGACCCAGTTGGCAATGGGTGCACACTGCAAGGAAATCCACCAAAATATGTCCTTTGATAACACAGAGTCACAAAAGTTATATCGAATTGCAATAAAATCATCGATCACCATGCTAAATGTCCTGAAAGTATTGGTCGGGTCATCAAATACTACAATAGATTAACTTTTGAAATTAGGTTGACTTTATGAGAAAACATGTAATGCCTAAGCTTCTGGGCTGCAAAAATCAAAGCTAGACAATACTTCTCGATAAGAGGATATTTTACCTCTGTCGGTACTAGATGTAGACTTAAGTAGTAAAGTGAGTTTTCCTTACCCTCATCACTGACTTGAGCTAACAATGCTCCGAGAGAATTGTCTAAAGCCGCAGTATAAAGTATCAAAGGTTTTCCTGAGAAATGGATTGCCAATACATGAGGTGTAATTAAGTATTGCTTAATCTCTTCAAAAGCCCGTTGGCATGGCTCTCCCCAATAGAATTTGGCATTCTTTCAGAGTAAAGTCAGAAAGGGATGACACTGATACGCCAAAAATATATGCATATTTTGACATATATTTTATACTCATTTTTTGTGATATTGCACTTTAAAGGATGATGTTTTTCATTTTTTATTTCAGGTTGTTGATTTTTTGGACTTGAACAATAAATGAAGCAAAAAAGAGGGAATTTGGAGTCAAAATGACATTTTTGAAAAAATACTCAGCGCCGACGGCACCAGGATGGACGCTGATCCCGATTTTTTTTGTATATGTAAGGATTTATGAATTCGACACCACTACTTGAAGATTTTAATCCCCGAAAAATGGCGCAAAAAACTTGATCCCAAACTTGATCCCTAAATATCTTGATCCCTAAATATTTAATGCTTATGCACAATATAGCAATAGTTCTGATGGTATTATTCACTTGTATTTCTTTATTTTGCAACAAAACCAAAAATTTGATTCTGAAGAAAAATAATAATTTAACTTTTTAATTTTTAAATTTATTTATATTGGGATACTACACAAGTATATGTATTGTTATCAAGTAATATAGGACTTTTTGATTAAGACCTGAATTAAGACTTTTTGATTAAGACCTGAATATCGAACTCATAGGGAAGATTATGCAATATGCACTTTTTAGAAAGTTTTTCTATTTTTAAATAGATAATAAACTAAAAACGATTTCTTTGCAGGAATTTAAAATATAAATATTTTTGGTATTTTTGATATTTTAACGAAACAGTAAAAACTTAAAAAGATAACTAAAGTTTTTGTAGAAGAAAAATATTTAATACGAAAATATTTTTCTTCTTATCATGAATCAATAATAAGTATAGAAATTCTGTTGTGGAAGTATGCAAATTGTGTTGTGCAAAATAGGAGCAATAATTTTCTTTACCCTTACTAGAGATGATATAAAGAACATTGACTAATTTAAAGTTTGAATAGTTCTGAAGACCGGCTAGGCAGGGAAAATAGTAGCTCTCACTCTAGAGTTCCCTCAATTCCCTCCACCTGGGGGCTAACATTCTCGTATCAGAACCTAAAATAATAAACCAAGTTGGGGGATTTAACCTGTCACTTTAAAGTCCTCTAACTCTATACCCATCAATGAATATTTCCTTATTTATTTGCACTCAATCATATGAACTATATTCTCATTCATACAACCTCATGTGATTCTTTCCAATTGTTGACTGAGATAAAATCAGCCAGGTTCGTACATGTTCTGACAACAAATTTTAACTTATGGATTGGTCAAATTAAGAAGTAAATGAAGTGCATGGATTTAAATCATCACAACTTCTTCCAACATTAAAGATCAATACTCTCCACAACTTCCATCCAAAACTTAATTACTTATCATTTTAAGAAGAAAGATAAAGAAAACTACTCAAAAT
>NW_018224767.1:73144-73615 GCF_001263595.1 Phalaenopsis equestris | reverse complement strand
GTGCCTCAACTCAAAACCCTCTTTGAAATTTGTGAAAACCGATTTTACTCATCTAGTAACTACCACTGACGCTTAAGCACGGGTCTCGGCGCTTGGCGAGACCTTCTCTGTTTAACCGGCGCTTAGGCGTCAAAATTCTTTTGCACAATTTTTAACATTTTTGCTCCAAATTTGATCCTTTTTCACTCATTTAAGCATTTTTTTTCCATTTTTATTTGTATCTACAAGAAAAACACAAAAATATCTTCCATTAAAGCGTAATATCTCAAAAATAGGTATAAAAATGTGTATAAAAATACTATATAGTTTAGGTGTATCAAAATCTCCCAAACTTAAAATGTTACTTGTCCTCAAGTGACACTTCAATCTTTAAAAATCAAATATGTATGATATGTATATGAGTTTTTTTAGAAGTTACTAAAATTTAGATTTAGAAATATAGTAGTCCAATTTAGAAAAAATAATTAGTAA
>NW_018224767.1:68939-72894 GCF_001263595.1 Phalaenopsis equestris | reverse complement strand
CTAAAGCTTCTCCCCACATCCTTTCTTTTCTTTTCTTTTCTTTTTTTTTCTTTTTCTTTTCTTTTCTTTTTCTTTTTCAGGCAATGATTGCTATATTTGGATAGGTCTTTAATGATTTTGAATTCCGATATAAAACTTTTACTTATAAATATAATAATAGTTTTGAAAATCCTTTTAATGAAAGAAATTTAAGTATTAAAAATAAAAGTCTAAATTATCTAAATTTCTCAAAAATACAATTTTTCCTACTGAAGATAGTCATTTATATTAATAATTTTCTATACAAAAAATTTTTAACTTAAATTTTTTCTTCATTACTTAAAATTTTAACTAAATTTTCTTACTCATTTCTAAAATCAAAATTTACTTCCCTAATATAACTTCATATACATAATCAATTTTTCTTTTAAAATCAAATTCACTTGTAGTACATTTAAGAACAAATAAAATTCTAGTTTTTAAAATATTTTTTATCCCCCCAAACTTAAATTTTTAACAGATTAAACAGTTTAGCTTTAGATATATATAAGCAGGAAATGAAAATTGAAATAACATGTTAACATGAGTTTTAAACCCTAATGATACAAGTATAAAACTAAAGACATGAGTAAAATTAATTTTTGATCAAATTTTCTAACATTTTATTTTAGTTTAACATGTGGAGATTCAATGGACTTTTAAACAGTGGGTATAAAAGCAAACAAAAAACTAACATGATAAAAGAAAAATACATGGTAGCAATTTCTGAATTTCAAGTTTAATATCTAAGCTAACAAGACTTTCTACTTTATAACATATATGAAATCATATATGAAATTAAGTTGAAATTAAGTTGAGTTCTAAACTAACTAAATCACAGTACTAAACAAAAAAAAAAGCTACTATCCTAAAATTTAAAAATAAAACAAAATATTATCTAACACAACAATCACAACAACAACAGAACATAAGAATTCAGAACACAACGTAAATTATAGTCCAAAACAACACACAGATGTCCCAAGCTCAGACCACATAGTTCACATCATATTACAACCATAAAATGAATCTCTGAACTCTACTCTTCATCCTCAGAATCACCACTGTACCATTTTTCTGCAGGTTCATAATCAGGATATCAAGGATATGGAGAAAATTGCACTCCTGGTTCACCTCTAATCAGGCTCTTCAAAGATGAGTGAAATTTATCTTCATAATCACTCTTCCTTTTATTATAACTATATGATCGGCAAAACTCTCTAAATTTTGTACCTTATCAGCGGTAAAATTGATATTGTCCATCATCTTCTGCAATAACTCATCCCGAGTCTTGGTATTGCCTCTAAATGTAGAAGCACTAGAAGTAGATGGTCGTGATGAAGATGCAGCAGAGATAGATGCAGCAGAGATAGATGCAGCGGAACTGCTGGAAAATCCTCCTCTCCAGCCAAAAATTAAATGTTCAGAATAAGTCTTCACATTCACCTTCGTGATGGGCTTTAGAGGTAACAGAACTTCCTTTATCATATTTAACCCCAGCCTACTCGCACAAAGAAAAGATCAAGGAAGCAAATCCCAGAACTGCAGTTGTAACAACTGTAGCAGAACTGATGATAGTGTGACAAATCAAAGCTCCAATGTTGATGAGCTTTCCCTCTTGAATACAATAGTTCAACGTTGTACTCTCTCTTGTCACTTCACTGAGATGATTGGTCGGGAGTAGACGAGCAGAAATGAAATAGTGTCAAGCCTTTGAAGGTGCACATAACTTTGAAGTTGGGAAATTTACTCTTCTTCTCCTCTCATTGGTTTCTTTCATTGGTTATCTTCTAAAGTCCTCTCCTAATAGTCAAATATGAAATAATCTCATCTAACTCTACTTCACTAGGACTATAATTCGCATAAAAACATAAGGTCTCAGGTGGTAAATGGTAAAACAATTTGATTACCTTAGGAGTAAAAGGTATCAACTTTCCTCTTAACCATAACTCTAACCATAACTCGATCAACTCGATCGTCTTCAGCCTCTGAGAGATTTGCATAAAACTCCCTCACAATAGAAATCACTGCGACGACAGAGAAACAACAGAACTGTTCCACTGTCGACGGACTATCATGTCTTCTAACTCTCCACCTGGACTCTTGAAACATCGCACCTGAATCAATTTTCGTGACTGCAGAGCGTCACCATATCAATCCTGAGCTTTCGAACTGACAAACTTGCTCGAATCAAATGGGCTCTTTCCTCTACTCCTTTTCATTCTTGGTGTCATTCTACAAATTTGATAAATTCCAAAAATAACTTTAAAAATCAAGTTTAAATCACTAAACTAAACTTTCAAAAGCACTAACTAAACTTCCCAAGCGATTTCCACAGATTTTTCTTTACTTTTCACCAAGAAATCTTCAATTTCTCCTTGCCCTAGCCCTTGAAATCGCGATTTTGAGTTGGGGAAGACGATAGGATGTGAAAAAAATGGTATTTTCAGGCTTAAAATTCACTTTTAACCATTCGCAAACCGATTTTCGGGAACCGGCGCTTAAACGCAGGTAAGTGGCACTTAGGTGCCTGCCTCTCAGGTTGGCTCGCGCTTAAGTGCGAGATGTGGCGTATAGGCACCAGTGCACAATTTTTGAAATTTTTAATTATAAGTAAAATGCACTATTAGCCTAAGTAAACCACCCCTAAATGGTCTCATAGCACTTAAATGACTATTTTTACTTCATATAACTCACTTTTCTCTCAAAATTCTCTTTAATAATTAATTCAATTTGAGGCTAAAACAACACAAAATTTTCGCAAAAATGAACTTATATTAATTCACAAGCGAGTACAAATACATTTAAACACTTAGTTCTCTCTTGAAATAGTCTTGGATGAGAAAATTTTTCTAAGTACAAAACACATAACACAGATTCACAATTAAACACATAAGTGACACAAACACTAAACGCAAGACAAACACTAACACACTTAAAAACATGACTCCAAACACACAATTCCTAACACTTAACTTAATGTCACTCTTCATTAGAAGGAACGAATTCTTGTCTTTCAGTAGTCTCTCCAGGAATATAGAGTTGATAAAATGGACGGTGGTGACGAGCTCTAATATTATCATCTTCAATCCACTTTTGCTTAATGAACATCGCCTTATCTGCTTCCTCTACATAACTGGTATGACTGAATTGCATCTTAAGTTGTCACCCAATATGTTCTAGATGAGCATGCAATTCAAGCACCTTAGTCTCTAATACAAATATAGTATTCTCCATCTTTTTGATCTCTCAGATATCCCTTCAATACTAACGGCTAAGAAACTGATATACATCTCCTGTGCACTTTAACTAATGAACTTCTCTTCATGACTTCTTCCTTCTTCTTCAAATCCATCTCCCATGAAGACATTTTCACTAAATCTCTCTCTTTCTTAGACGTTTAGGGCTAAAAATAATCCGGGGTGAAATTCCTTCACAAACCCCTTCTATTTATATGTTTAATTCCCCCTCATAACTTCTAGGCACGACTAGAAACTGCCAATACACATTTATTCCAACTAAATTGCAGTTATACCTTCTAGAAATTGAAATTTTCACATGTGATTAAACTACCGCGCTTAAGTGTCGGATCTGGCGCTTAAGCGATAGTGCACATTTTTGAACCAGTCAACTTAACGTCCAAATTCTCATTCTAACATGTCTAGGTAACTAAATAAGGTCTAAAAATCATTACTAGCACATAATAAATTCAAAAATACTACCCCAAATTGCTTAATCAGGCTCAAAATAACAATCAAAGAAAAAACACACTGATAACTATGGGTTGCCTCCCACAAAGCGCTTGGTTTTACGTCGCCAGCCCGACGTAACCAGTGCTCATTTTGGTTGACCCAACATCATTCCATCATTATATTTATGTTGATCCCCTATATAATAAGGTTTCAGTCTATGTCCATTCACTTTAAAAATTTTCTCA
>NW_018224767.1:66374-67680 GCF_001263595.1 Phalaenopsis equestris | reverse complement strand
ATTAAATACTTAATAGCAGAATGATCTATATGCACTATACAATGAGTTCCAATTAAAAATGATCTAAATTTATCAAAAGCATATACTATTACTAGTAACACTTTTTCAGTTGTTGTATAATTAATTTGAGTTTCATTAAAAGTTTTACTAGCATAGTAAATATCCTTAAAAATTTTATCATATCTTTGTCTTAAAACATCTCCAATAGCATAATCACTTGCATCACACATAAGTTCAAAAGGTTTTCCCCAATTTCGTGAAACTATAATTGGTGTAGTGATTAATTTTTCTTTTTATAATTTAAAATATTTTAGGCATTCCTCATCAAAATTGAAGATTGCATCTTTCTCCAGTAAATGACATAAACACTTAGCAATCTTAGAAAAGTCCTTAATATTTCACCTGTAAAATCCAGCATGTCCTAAAAAACTTCTAATTTCCCTTACATTTGTTGGATAAGGTAAATTAGCGATCACTTGAATTTTAGAATTTTAGCAGGATCTACTTCTCAGATATTTGATGTCCTAACATATCAATTTCTGATATTTGATCCATATCAATTTCTGATATTTGATGACCTAATACAAGTCCTCCTACTACCATAAATTGGCATTTTTCCCATTTAAGGACTAAATTTGTTTCTTCAGTGCGTAAGAATGCTTAAGAACTTTAGATAAATATTCTAAACACGAGTCAAATGAAGCTCCAAACACTGAAAAGTCATCCATAAAGACTTCAATCATATTTCAATTAAATCACAAAAAATTGTCATCATACATTTTTGAAATGTAGCAGGGGCATTACATAAACCAAATGACATTCTTCTAAAAGCAAAACTACCATAAGAACTGGTAAATGTTGTTTTTTCTTGATCTTTTGATCCTCAGGAGATATTTAAATTTGGTGACAACAAGTATATCCATCCAGTAAACCAAAGTATTTATGCCTAGCTAGTCTATCCAGCATTTGATCTAGAAAGGGTAGTGGAAAATGATCTTTCCTAGTGGCAAGATTTAATTTTTTATAATCAATGCATATTCGCCACCCTATAACTTGTATAGTAGGTATTAACTCATTATGCTCTTTCACAGTTACAGTTAATCCTTTCTTAGGAACATAGTGAATTGGACTAAACCATGCACTATCTGAAATAGGGTAGATAATTCCAACATCTAACCACTTTAAAATTTCTTTCTTAACAACCTCTTTCATAATAGGATTTAATCTCCTTTGTGGATCAGCCCTGAGTTTGCAGTTTTCTTCCAAATTAATTCTATGCATACAAATTGAAGGACTGATTCCTTTA
>NW_018224767.1:64413-65387 GCF_001263595.1 Phalaenopsis equestris | reverse complement strand
TTGAGAATATCCTTCATAAACTTTACATAACTTGAAATTTATTCTAAGGCTTCAGTAAATGAAATATTGATTGTAAGCTACTTAAATATTTACAAAAATTTTGAAAATTTCTTATCCAATTTTTGTTGTTGAAGTATCTGAGGAAATGGAGATGGTGGTTTTTCTAAATCAGTTTTTGGCGGAGAAATAGGTCTTTCAGAATCTTTTAGAGCGTCCTCTTTTGATTGTTCAATTTCTTCTCTCTCTACTTCAATCTCTTTTTTGAATCCTACCTTCCAACTCTCTTCCGCTTCTAAGTTGTACGGCTTTAACTTGCTCTTTATTCTGGTCTTTTGGATTTGATTCAATATTACTAGGAATTGTTCCTTGGGATCTATTACTTAATGAACTTGTAATTTGCATAAGTTGATTCTCAATGTTTCTAATTGTAGCTCATTTACTTTGTAATTGATTACCCATTTGTAACACCACTTCTTCTATAAACAACTTCTTATCCTTAAATTGTGTATTACTGTTGATACCTAGAGGATAAGTAGATCTATAATTATTATTCAATTGTTTGTTCCAGTTTCCCAATGTGTTTACGTGGTTGTTCCCCAATTGTTGATTATTACTACCCGAATTATTATTCCAGTTAAAGTTGGGATGGTTCTTCCAACCTGGGTTATAATAATTGGAATATGGGTTATTTTGTTTATTATTTATGGCATTCAAAGTTTCTAATGATGCTTGAGAATCTACCAATTGGCCTAATCAATTATCTTCAATCAGGGAAATTGGTTGAGAAAAATTCATTCCACATTGGTCTAACTTCCTTGAAATTGCAGCAACTTGATTTGCTAACATAGTAAATGCATCTGTTTCATGAATATTGGCTACTTTCTTTGGATTGAACATCTCAGAATGCCATTGAAAATTATTGGTAGTCATTTCTTCAATTAAAGCATAAGCATCATGAAATGGTTTTGACATCA
>NW_018224767.1:46692-64222 GCF_001263595.1 Phalaenopsis equestris | reverse complement strand
AATTCAACCATATCTTAGTTTTATCCCTCAGTGAGAAAGGAAATAACCTAAGTCTTATGACATCATCTGAAACATCATCGTATTTAAATGTAGCACATAATTCTAGAAAATTGGTAAGATGTAAATTTGGATCTTCAGTTGTGATCTTCCAAACTGATTATTTGATACCATTTGGATAATAGCATGTTTGAGTTCAAATGAAGAGCCGCTAGAGTAGGTTTTTGAATACTACAATGAAGTTCATCAACAGTAGGGTTGACATAATCTCTTAAAGGTCTAAACTGTTGATGAATTTCAGCATTTTGATTATTTTTGTTTGTCATTTCTGTAATTTTTTTAGATTTTTTAGAATTTATAGTTTTTTTGGTTTTTGTGATTTTTCTAATAGTTCTTTCTAATTTAGAATCGTAGGGCACTAGTTCTTCAGAACCTAAACTACGCATACACTAACATAAAATAAAATATACAAAATAAGATACAATATTTAAAGTTTAAATAAGACTTTCTAAAAATAGAAATTGACTTATTTTTCTTTCTTTCTTTCCATCCCCGAGCAACGACGCCAAAAACTTTTTTGATTTTTTAATTATTATTGTTATTTTATTTTATCGTTAAATTTTCTAATTGATCAAATCTATTTGATTTAATGTTACCGTTCTCGGCAATGGCGCCAAAAGCTTGATCCCTAAATACTTAATGCTTATGCATAGTATAACAATAATTCTGATGGTATTTTTCACTTATATTTCTTTATTTTGCAACAAAACCAAAAATTTGATTCTGAAGAAAAATAAGAATTTAACTTTTTAATTTATATATTTATTGATATTGGGATACTACGCAAGTATACGTATCGTTATCAAGTAATATAAGACTTTTTGATTAAGACCTGAATATCGAACCCACAGGAAAGATTATGCAATATGCACTTTTTAGAAAGTTTTTTATTTTTAAAAATATAATTACTTAAACTAAAAATAATTTTTTTTGCAGGAATTTAAAATGTAAATATTTTTTGTATTTTTAATATTTTAACGAAACAGTAAAAACTTAAAATATAACTAAAGTTTTTGTAGAAGAAAAGTATTTAATACGAAAATATCTTTCTTTCTATCATGAATCAGTAATAGTGTAGGAATTCTATTGTGGAAGTATGTAAATTGTGTTGTGTCAAATAGGAGCAATAATATTCTTTACCC
Source organism: Phalaenopsis equestris (assembly GCF_001263595.1). NCBI lineage: Eukaryota > Viridiplantae > Streptophyta > Magnoliopsida > Asparagales > Orchidaceae > Phalaenopsis > Phalaenopsis equestris. Next base: position 63,023 of record NW_018224767.1, on the reverse strand, counting down.
TTACTAGAGATGTTATAAAGAACATTGGCTAATTTAAAGTTTGAAAGACAGACTAGGCAGAAAAAATACTAGCTCTCACTCTAGAGTTCCCTCGATTCCCTCCACCTGGGGGCTAACATTCTCGTATCAAAACCTAAAAAAATAAACCAAGTTGAGGGCTTTAAATTGTCACTTTAAATTCCTCTAACTCTACACCCATCAATGAATATTATCCTATTTATTTGCACTCAATCATATGAACTACATTCTCATTCATAAAACCTCATGTGATTCTTTCCAATTGTTGACTGAGACAATACCAGCCTGGTTCTTACATGTTCTTATAACAAATTTTTACATCTGGATTGGCCAAATCAAGAAGTAAATGAAGTGCAAGGATTTAAATCATCACAGCTTTTACCAACATTAAAGATCAATACTCTCCACAACTTCTATCCAAAGCTTAATTACTTATCATTTTAAGAAGGAAGATAAAGAAAACTACTCAGAATCCATGGAGAAAACAAAACCACACTTTAGTTTAAAAGAAGAAATCATTATCAAATCAACAATAAATCTCGATTAAAATCAAAAGCAGTATAAAATAAAAAGATAAAAACTTATCTCAAGTCTTCCACCAAACTCTTGAAATTCCTTTGTATCTCTTCTCTTTTACAATCACTCAAAACAAATTAACAAAAAAAGATAAAGTAAAATAAAAAGTGGTTCCTCAAAATCTCTCCTAACTAACTCCCCATAAAAGAACTTTCAAAACTTGCCAATATTTTCCAGACTCTTTTCTAAGTCCTCTCTTCTTTCTTTTATAGTTTTCCAAGAGGTGTATTGGGATCTCTTCAAAATATGTCTTGATTCGATGTATTTGCCCAAGAGATGCATCTTTTCATGATAATTTTCATCCATGGTGGTTACAACCATCTATTAAGTCAATGGGTGCCTCAAAAACCTCTTCAAAATTCGTGAAAATCGATTTTACTCATATAGTAACTGCCATTGGTGCTTAAGCACGGGGTCTCGGCGCTTAGGCGCGACTTTCTCTGTTTAACCAGCTCTTAAGCGTTGGATCGGACGCTTAGGCGCCAAAACTTATTTGCACAATTTTTCACCATTTTGCTCCAAAAAATTTGATCCTTTTTCTTTGATCCTTTTTCACTTCTTTAAGAATTTTTTTTCATTTTTACTTGTATCTGCAAGAAAAACACAAAAATACCTTCTATTAAAGCGCAATATCTCAAAAATAGGTATAAAAATGTGTCTAAAAAAACTATATTTTAGGTGTATCAGACGCCAACGGCACAAACCTACAGAACAGAGGCCTGACTATCCTCAGCACCAACGACACTAGGAGCAGCGCAGATGACGCCATTTAACAGAGAGTTCACGGGCCACTGGCGCCGAAGACGCCAGAATGGGCGCCGACGACGCCAATGTCTGTGCAATAGCCAACGGTGCAAGTGTTGGTGCAGACCCTGTTTCTAGAAGATTTGACAAATTTGAACGCTTTTTAAAGAGTTTTTGGATGCATTTATTGGAAAACCGACATTAGGCTCTATTTAGAGCGGAAATTGATCAGAAAAGACCCCTTTTCGCCCCTTTCGACCGTTTTCCACTCTCTTCCACACAATTCCACATTCTCCACTGCCCCACATTCTCCACTTTCCACATTCTCCACTGCCACTTAGAGTCCATTAATCATTTATTTCTTTAGAGTTTTGAGTTTTTGTGGTGAGTTTAAGTGTGAATTCTACTCTAAGAGTGTTAGAGAGAGATGTGATATATTTCTTCTTCCTACATCTTCTAAGAGAGGTTATAAGAGATTTGCTTTAAGAAAGAGTTTCAGATAAGTGTTGTTTGTTTATTATTGTCGTATGAACTTTCTTTTATATATGAAATTTGTGTTTTGTTGTATCTTTCTCATGAAGTCTGAGTAGTTTCCTTTATCTTGCTCCCTACTCTGAGATATGACGAAATGAAGAGATAATTTGGATGTATCAATTTTAAAATATAAAATAAATTGTGATGGTTTTTCAACTCCGTTTTTAATTTACTTTTCGATCTGATCAATTGAATTGTTAAAATCTATTGTGAAACATATGATACAGAAAATGAAGTATGAGTTCTACAATAAGAGTGAGAATCACATTTAATTCCATGAAGGAGTATTTCTTTCATGGAATTAAGTGCAAATAAATAAGAAAGTATACTTTGTTGGGTGAAGAGTAGGAGATTTTAGGGTGGCAGACTAAAATCCCTAATTCAGTCTTAGTCTTTAGGAACTCAAGCGAGTGTTAGCCTTCTAGGGAAAGGAAGTGGGAGCTCTGGAGTGAGAGCCAGTATCCTCCTAGCCTAACCACAGATTTAGGGACTAAACCTGATATTAGCTAATAATTTTCTATAACACTGAATCAGGGTAGAGAGTTAAAATTTCTCCTATTTGGCACAATAGATATTTAAACCATTTATCTCATCTCATTTTAGCAAAAAAACATTATAGTGGGGAAAATTGCTTTTTCATATTAGAAAACTTCATCACATAAAACATAGTTTAGTAGTTACTGTTTAAACTTTGCATTTTAGTTTTGCTAATAGTTAAAATTTTAGTTCTGATAGTATCTCAAACAATTTGAAATTAGTGGCAGCAATTTGATTTTATTTTTGTGAATTTTCTAGTTAATTTATCATTTTCAAATTTAAACCTTCCTCGGGGGATCGATATTTAAGGCTTGAATAGAAAGTCTTATATTACTTGATAACGATACGTGTACTTGCATAAAATCCTAACATAAATTGCTTAACTTTCTTATTCATAAAATAACACATCAAGTTTTTGGCATCGTTGTAAAGTGGAGTCAACTTTATAAGTCGACAAAAATCTTTTAATCAGAAAAATGAAAATCAGAAAAACTTTATAAGTCGACAACTTAGATAATCAAAAAAATGAAAATCGACAAAAATCTTTTAAAGAATATGCTAATCCGACAGCAGATGAACATCACTTGACTTATCAAAATGCTGGTGTTGCTGCTAATTCATTTGAGCTTAAACCTGCTATTATCCAAATAGTACAAAATAATCAGTTTGGAGTTTGGAGGAAAGTTTGGAGGAATACCTACTGAAGATCCTAACTTATATCTTGCTAGTTTTCTTAAAATATGTGCTACTTTTAAATATGGAGTGTCTAATGATGCTTTAGGCTTAGACTTTTTCTTTTTTCATTAAAGGGATAAAGCTAAGGCTTGGTTAAATTTATTAGCACCTGGAACTATCAGAATTTGGGGATAAATATCACAAAAATTTTTGTTAAATATTTCTCACCCTCGAAAATTACTAAGCTTAGAAACGATATTACATCTTTTTGTCAGTTTAAAGGGGAATTGATATATGAAGCATGGGAAAGATTTAAAGATCTCTTTAGGAAATTTCCACACCATGCTTTACTAGATTGGTTAATAATTCAAGCTTTTTACAATGAATTAGTATGATCACTTAGATCTATTATAGATGTTGTTGTAGGTGAATCACTAATGTCAAAACTATTTGATGAAGCATACTCTTTAATAGAAGAAATGACTACTAACAATTTTTAATGGCTTTCTGAATGGGTAAATCCTAAGAGAGTAGCCAACATTCATGACTCTGATGCAATGTCTATCTTAGTATCTCAAATTGCTGTTATATCAAAAAAGATTGATCAAATTGGAGTAAACTATTCTCAAATACCACCAGTCTTAGAGGAAAATTCACTAGGGCAATAATTGATACTCAATCATCTTATGAAATTTTAAATGATATAAATAATCAAAATAGCAATCCCTATTCTAATTATTATAACCCTGAATGAAAAAAATCACCCAACAAAAATCAGCCTAATTTTTGTTAGAATAATTATAACAGTTCAGTGAACCCCTCAGAAAATTTAAACAACCAAGGAAATCCTAATTATCAACCTTGTTATCCTCCTGGATTTAATTCTAACCCTATCCTATAAGTTAAGGAAAAGAAGTTAATGATGGAAGAGGTAATGTTGAATATGGGAAATCAAATACAAAATCAAGGGGATGGTATTAGAAATATTGAAAATCAATTAGGACATATTGCTACTGCACTTAGTAACAGACCTTCAGGAATTCTTTCGAGTACCGTGGAAGTTAATTCAAAAGATCAAAATAAGGAGCAAATTAAAGCTATTCAATTACGAAATGGAAAAGAAGTAGAAATAAGAATCCAAAGAGAAACTGAAGTTGAGGAGAAGGAAGAGATTGAAAGCGACCATAATAAAAATGAACCAATACAAGTTCCTTTAGAAAAACCACTACCTCCGTTTCCTCAAAGACTGAAGCAGAAGAATAAAGATAAACAATTTACAAAATTTTTAGAAATCCTTAAAAAGTTAACCATAAATATTCCTTTCATTGAGTTTTCCCCTACTACTGTAACTCTTCAGTTAGCTGATCGATAAATAACTTATCCTAAGGGAGTTATAGAAGATGTATTAGTAAAAGTGGATAAATTCATTTTTCATGTAGACTTTATAGTATTAGATATGAAGGAAGATAAAGAAATTCTTATTATTTTGGGGAGACCATTTCTTGCAATAGGGAAAGTTGTGATAGATGTACAAAAAGGAGAATTAATAATGAGAGTTAATGATTAAAAAGTAACATTTAATATTGCGAAAGATATGAAATATCCTGCAATAGAAAAAGATAATAAATGTTTTAGAATGGAAGTTACTGATTATATGAGTAATGAGCAATTTAAGGAAGTGTTTGAAGAAAAATTAAGGCAAGAAGAATTTTATGAGAATGAAATAAAAGAAGAGAATTTAGATTATATTCAAGTCAAATTTGAAACTTTAGATTTGTTGGAAAATGATAATAAAAATTTTATTCCTACAAATTTTAAACCACCTGAAGTTGAACTGAAAGTATTATTTATTCATTTAAAATATGTGTTTTTAGGAGATTCATCTACATTGTCTGTTATTGTATCTTCTGATTTAACTGAAATTCAATAACAAGAATTAATATAAATGTTAAAAAGATATAAAAAGGCTTTTAGATGAACTTTAATAGATATTAAAGGAATTAGTCCTTCAATTTGTATGCACATAATTCTATTTGATGAACAATACGAACCTAAAGCTGATCCTCAGAGGAGATTAAACCCAATAATGAAAGAAGTTGTTAAAAAAAATCTTAAAATGGTTAGATGTTGGAATTATATATCATATTTCAGACAGTGTTTGGGTAAGTCTAAAAGGAGGAGTTCCAAATAAAGGAGGAGTGACCGTTGAAGTAAATGAGAAAAAATGAATTAATTCCATTAAGACAAGTTACTGGTTGGAGAATTTGTGTAGACTTTAGAAAATTAAAGATGACCACCAGGAAAGATCACTTTCCTTTACCCTTTCTAGACCAGATGTTGGATAGATTTGTTAGAAACAAATATTACTGCTTTTTAGATGGATACACAGGGTATCATCAAATTCCAATTGCTCCTGAGGATCAAGAGAAAACAATATTTATAAGCCCTTATGGAACATTTTCTTTTCGTGGAATGCCTTTTGAACTATACAATGCACCTACGACATTTCAAAGATGTATGATGTCAATTTTTAGTGATTTGATTGAACATGGAATAGAAGTATTTATGAATGATTTCTCTGTATTCGGGACTTCATTTGAATTATGTTTAAATAATTTAGAAAAAGTTTTAGAATTATGTGAACGAGTCAACCTAGTATTAAATTGGGAAAAATGTCAATTTATGATTGCAGAGAAAATTGTACTTGATAAAAAGGCATGGAGGTAGATCCAGCAAAAATCCAAGTTATAGAAAAAATACCACCTTCTACTAATGTTAAAGGGGTGAGAGGTTTTCTAGGACAAGCTGGTTTTTACAGGCGCTACATAAAAAATTTTTCAAAAATAACTAAGTCATTATACCAACTTTTAGAAAAAGATAAAAAATTTAATTTAATGAGGAATGCATAAAAGCATTTGAATTATTGAAAGAAAAATTAATCACTACACCTATAATAGTTCCACCTGACGGAGAGAAATCATTTGAAATAATGTGCGATGCTAGTGATTATGCTATTGGAGCTGTTTTAGGAAAAAGACACAACAAAATTTTAAAAGTAGTATATTATGCTAGTAAAACTCTAAATGATGCTCAAATTAATTACAATATTACTGAAAGAGAGTTATTAGCTATTGTCTATGCCTTTGATATTTAGTTTGATAAGTTTAGACCTTTACTTGATTGGAACCAAATGTATAGTGCATACAGATCATTTTGCTATCAAATACTTCATGTAAAAGAAGGATGCTAAACCAAGGTTAATTAGTTTGATACTTCTTCTGCAAGAGTTCGATTTTATGGTAATTGATAGAAAGGGAAACGATAATCAAATAGCTGATCATTTGTTTAAACTAAAAAAAGAAATATCAAATGAAATTTAAGGAAATCTCCATGATGAACAATTATATAATATTGATATAATGAATATATCGTGGTATGTTGATATAGTAAATTATATTGTAAGTGATATTCTACCACCTGATGTTAAGAATAAATAATTAAAGAAATTTATTTATGATTCAAAATTTTATTTTTGGGATGACTCATATTTGTATAAACAATATAAAGATCTAATTATTAGGAGTTGTGTGCCTTATGAAGAAACTCAACAAATAATTGAAAGACGTCACGATTTTGAATTTGGAGGACATTTTGGAACAAATAGAACTGCATATAAAATTTTGCAAGCTAGATTTTATTAGCCTAATCTTTTTAAAGATGTTAATGAATATATTTTGTCAGCGAGTAGGAAATATTTATAGAAGAAATGAAATGCCTCTAAATTACACATTGTGAAGTTGAAATTTTTGATGTGTAAATTTTTGATGTGTGGGGGATGTGTGGGGATTAGAGTTTATGGGATCATTTATGCCTTCATTTGAAAATTTATATATATTACTTGTTGTTGATTATATGTCCAAATGGATTGAAGCTATTGATGTACCTAGATGCGATGCTTGGAGTGTTTCTAAATTTTTAAATCAAAATATATTTACAAGACATGGAATGTCGAGAGTAATTATTACGGATGGAGGATCTCATTTTAAGAATAAGAGAATCGAGAAATTAATTAAAAAAATATGATATTATGCATAGATTCTCTAGTGTTTATCATCCTCAGACTAGCGGTATAGTAGAGATATTAAATCGTGAAATAAAAAAAAATTTATAAAAAGCTGTAAATCCCTATAAATTGGATTGACAGATTATAAACTGCATTATAGGCATGCAAAACTAATTATAAGACTCCTATTGGAATGTCACCATATAGACTTATTTTTAGAAAAAACATGTCATTTTCCAGTAGAATTGAAGCATAAAGCATTTTGGGCTATTAAGGAATTTAATTTTAACCTAAAAGATGCTGGTGAGAAAAAAATTATTGCAATTCAATGAACTTGAGGAGACTAGAAATGAAGCATATGATAATGCAAAAATCTATAAAGAGAATAAAAATATGGCATGATCGAAAGATTATTAAAAAGATGTTTGAACCTGTATAAGAAGTTTTATTATATAATACAAGATTAAGATTATTTCCAGGAAAACTGAAATCCAGTTGGTTAGTTAAAGTCTATTATTATGGAACTGTTGTTATTAAAGATCATAAAACTGAAAAGAAATTTAAAGTTAATGGACATCGATTGAAACATTATTACGAAGGGTAGATGCCACAATTTAAAGAAATTTTTATGTTAAGTCATCCTAATTAAACAATGATATGTCGGGCTGACGATGTTAAACAAAGCATTTTGTGGGAGAACCCATATATAAATTATATATATATATATATATATATATATATCTTAATATTTTGTTTAGTAAGTGTTTTATATATTTAATAATAATAATATTTTTGAATCCTACACAATTTTATATATCATAAATTAAGGCAAATATTGGTATTTGAGGAAAATTTGGAATCGAATTGAACCAAAAAATAGAGACGCAATTTTCACCTTTATCGCCGACGGCGCCCATTTACACGAGTTGTGGCGTCGACAACGTCCCAAGCAATTTCGTGCATTCAAGACGAATTTGGCTGACTTTGGCGGGATTGCACTCCTAAATAACCGTCGAGAGGTGTTTTTAAAGGCCTAAAAACTGCCTTGAACGACCAGAAACTTCCAAAATTTGAAACCCATGGCTTCCAATTCCATAAATACTTCAAGGTATGGAGTTTTCAATAGAAGAAAAATAGAAGAAAAAGAAAATTTATCAGTTTTGACGCGCAGAGATTATACGACAAAGTCATCACGAACAATAGAATTATCAAGGAGAGAAGCTTTGTCAATCATGGATTGAGTAATCCAAGTTCACAGATTGAGAAAATCATTGTACAGAGGCGTTGGGAAGTCTTAATTGTACAGAGGCGTTGGGAATACACTACCGCTGCAATTGTTGCAATTGTTGTACCAGTGGTAAAGAAATTCTATGCTAACTTACATGGAATTATCCAAGGAGTCGTCTTCGTTCGAGGTAAGGCTATATTATTTACTCCGCCTCTAATTAATGATTTGTATATGGTAGAAAGCGTGCAAATCTGTCATTATACAAATTTTATCCCAATGAGAGTTATCCCAAATTTTATCCCAATGAGAGATATAATGCAAGATGTATATCATTTTCTGACGGATGAAAATGATAATTGGGAAATTAGAGATGAGGGATACGTTTCTCCGCTTCACTACTTAATCGAATATCAAAATAATGACATTTCTTCATCTCTGCAAAATTACTCCCTACCATGAAGATCAGCAAAGTTACAAAAGAAAGTGCAATTTTAAACTATTGCATTCAAATGGAAAAGCCCATTGATGTGGGATCGATTATTTTCAAATCTATTATCGTTATTATTATGAATGGGCCTATATATGGACTGTGGCATCCTTCTACAATTTTCTTACTCTGCAGTCAAACTCAAGTGCCATATGAAAGTTGGGAGGAAGTGTTATTAGCAGTCAAATGCAGTCAAACTCAAGTGCCATATGAAAGTTGGGAGGAAGTGTTATTACCCTGTGAGCCCATGATTCCTATTGATGACAATCATATTAGAAATGAAAATGAAGCATTAGATATTATTTTGGATCATTCATCACATGCTTCAACACCATTAATGCTACAGACAGTTGGAAGTTCAATAGCTTTGGAGAAGAAAATGAAGAAAATTAAAGGAGAATTTCAGATTATTATGAATGCAATAGAAAATCTTAACTACCTTTTTGATCACTTAGATTGGAGGATGAAGGAGAACTTTGATCATACTGGAACAATTGAAGCAGGTTTGGTGCAGATGTTAAAAAAAAATGGATGGATCGATGAAAATTCGACTGATCAATTCTCGTACCGACCCCAGTCTATGGGAGATATTAGAGGAGGAGAAAGTACTGAAGATGAAGCAGAATAATTGAAGAAGTTGGACTCTCTACTATTTTAAAGTAATTATGTTTTTAATGTGATTATGTTCGATTTACTTTGTTTTAGAACTCTTATAGCTTTAATTGTGTATAGTTTTGTGTCAGCGTTCTAGTATTGTGGCTTGATTTTGACGCTTAATTATAATTTAGTTTGATTTATGTACGTGAAAGTGTGATTAGAAGAGTGTATTTGTAAGAATTGGATTTTCATATATAAAAGTTAGTTTGGTGTTGTTTTTTAAAATACTTTGTGAATTATTTTAAGTTGAGAATTAGTGTTCGAACAGATTAATTAGACTTTGGAGTGAATTGAAAGAAAGTTGAAAATTGCAAAAATTAAAAAATTGAATTTTTGGCCACTAGCGCCGACGGCGCCAGTATGGGCGCCAACAGCGCCCTCGACCCGAAAGTACCCAAATCCCTTAAAATTCACAATTTGCACAGTAAAAACACCATTTTTACCCTTTTGGTCACCTTCAACCTCTGGCTTGTGCACCTAGGGCTTACTATTGCTTAGATTTGAGGCGATTTTAAGGCAAAAGAAATTCAGATTTCATCTTCTCTTGATAAGAGCTATACTTTGAACAAAAAATTTTTGATTTCCACCAAGGATTTATCTTACATTGCCAAGATCCGAAATTTTGAAATTTTTGAGAAAATTTTGAGAAAATCCTTTGGTGAAGAACTCTTACTTAGTAGATTTAAGTTTAAAACATTCCACATTGTGATTTTTGAAATTTTGGGATTTTATTTGGATTTTATCAAATTTTCTTAAATTACCATGGCACCGAGAATGAGCAAGGGAAAGAGAAAGGTAGATTATCATGATCAAAAGTTTGGTTTGTCAACTACAAGGCTAACGTTAAAAAGTTTGTCAACTACAAGGTCAATAATTGTTTCAATAATTTGCTTGCAACTAAGAAAGTAATTTTGGATCGAGCATTAAAAAATCTGGGTGGAGAAGTCGAAAGATTAATCGTTCCTCGACAGTGGGAGAATTTTTATTACTTTACTGCCAAGGCTATTATTGGTATAGTGATGGAGTTCTATGCCAACTTAAAGGAAACTTCTGAAGACTACATTTTTATTCGTGGGAAAATGGTAGAATTTAGTCCAAGAAGAATTAATGAATTTTATCAATTAGAGGATGTGTATAACTGTCAGTACAAATCATTTTCTGCTACAAATGAAGTCTTAGATGAAGTTATTTCTTTTCTTATTGACGGAAGAGGAGCTTGGAATGTGAAGAATAATGTTAAGATAAACTTCCATCTTTCTATGTTAAATGTAGTATCTAAGGATTGACATTATTATATATCTGCTAGAATGATACCAACAAATCATCATAGCGAGGTTACTAGAGAATTTTAATCATTAAATACTGAATAATGTAGAATTTAGAATTAGAGAATGCATGAGGTGAGAGGTTGGCTATATCAATAGGTCATTTGAGATTTTAGGCATAAAAAAATTCAAAAGGTGAAGCCTTGGTTGTCTTTGAAATAGTACCATTGTATGCAAATTTTGAGATAGGTAGATGCAAGTCTCAATTTCCTAAACTCTTTCCTACAAGACAACTTAAAAGATTTACTAATGTTCATTAACTGTCTCAATCTGACCATTTGTTTGAGGATGAAAGTAAAAAAGAGAAATTTAATTGTGCCTAATAACTTCCAAAGAGTCTTCCAAAAATATGAAACAAATCAAATAGTGATATCACACACAATGGACGAAGGTAGGCCATGCAGTCATATAATTTCTTTAAAGAATAATCTAGCAATGTGGGAGTGTGGCAAGAAATGGGCCATCTTTGAGAAGCGATGAAATACAACAAATATGTTCTCATCTCCTTGAGTTGTGCAGAGTAATCCTAAGATAGAAGTCAATGAAGAAATCTTCTGAAGGCCTATAGGGTACTTACAATTCAACTTATTGACCAAATTTTTATTTAAATGGTTTTGACTTGTTTACATGTCAAACATTGGGCTACTAATTTTTTAACATCTCTCTTAATTGAAAGAAAAAAATTGACTTTCTATTAAACAAATGGTCTGATAATTTCCAAATGGCCAACTATTGCTCCATAATGCAGCTCAGAGATTAAAAATTCTCTAAGTAAAGCTCTGAAAATATAAAGTTGTTTCCCCTTATATAAATATTCATTGATAATAAAGAATATACTTTGAAGAGACAAAAGCTTATCAATATTTTTCATATAAATTAAATTAAAGTTAAAACACGTAGGGTACTCATCTTTGATCCGATCAAATCCTAAAAACTTTAGTTCCATAGAGCTTTTAGTTGAAATCACCCTAGATAAAACATCAGTAGGTTTATTTTCAATTCCAGGTTTATGCTTGAAAACAAATGAATAATCTTGCAGGAATGTAACCCATTTAGCATGTCTATGGCTTAGCTTTCATTGATTATTAATGAATTTGAGGGCATAATAATCTGAGTTAAGAATGTTCCCTTTATGTAAGGGAAAATGATGAGTGTCTCAAAGATTCAATGACAACATAAAATTCTCTAACATATGTCGAATATCGTTGTTTTTCCTTATTCAATTTCTTATTAAATAAAGCTACTAGGCAATTTTCTTAATTTAAAATTCCATTAATTCCAATGTCAAAAGCATCAAAAGTTACCTCAAAACCTTTAGGGAAGTAGACATTATTAAAATCTTAACCTGATTATAGGCTTTTTGAGTCGCACAAGTCCAATGAAATTTCTCTAATTAAATAATATTAGTGATAGGGATAACAACTGTACTAAATCATTTGATGAATCTCCTATAAAAAATAGCTAGACCATGAAAACTACGCACATTTGTGAAATTCTTACGTGAAGGCCAATCTAAGATTGCCTAAACTTTGGAAGGGCCAACCTTGATTCCAATAGTTGAAACAATAAATATTAAAAAAATCACCTCGGGTTGTAAGAAGAAACACTTATTCAAGTTGATGTACAATTGTTCTTTCCTAAGGAATTTAAGTACTTACCTATGGTGTTCAAAATGGTATGTCTCACGGGATAAAAATTATGACATCATCAAAATAAATAACCAAAAATTTTCCTATAAAAGGTTTTAGCATAGTATTCATTAATGTCATAACTATAATTGGAGCATTTGAAAGTCCAAAAGGCATCACAAACTATTCATGGTCCATCAAGCGTTTAAATGCAATTTTCCACTCATCTCCTGATTGAATTCTAATTTGGTGAAAACCACTTCTTAAATCAAATTTAGGAAAAAAAAACTGTTCTAAAGATTAAATCCAACATGTCATCCAGCCAAAAAAAAAAGAAAGCTATACTTGATAGTGATCTTTTTAATAACCTGACTATCAATACACATCCTCCATGTACCATCTTACTTTGGGGTTAGCAATGCCAGAATTACACAAGAGCTAAGACTTTCTTAAACAAATCCATTCTTAAGTCATCGACTTATCTTTTTAATTCAACATGTTTAGTGTGGATTATTTGATTGTGGGGAAGTTTGGAGAGTTGTGAACCAAAGATTAAGTCAATTACATGATGAATGGACCTAATAGTGGGTAGCCTATCATGTAATCCATTAGGTGCAACAACACTAAATTAGGCGAATCACATTAGATTCAGGTGTTACTTCCGTCACATGCAATAAATGTATGAAGGGAATACATAAAATTCTTTGTTTTTATGCTTCCAAATCCAACATTTTTATGTTTAGGATTGATGGAGTAGGCAAGGTGTTGGAATCAAGTTCATAAATGGTAATTTCAACTGTAACAATAGGATTTCCTACAATCGAGCATAATACCTTTCTTCAGAGTGGGTTTAGGTCGTAGATCAGAATTGGTTTTATGAGGTGAAATGGTAGGTTCCTTTTCTAAAAGTTTGACATGAATAAGCTTAATTTTTCTATTATTATGTTTAATAATATAAGTATTTTATGTACCATAATAGATTACATTCAAGTCATATGATCAAGGTTTACCTAATAAGATGTGAGCATATCCATAGAGAGGACATCACACCATATTTTATCTTCAAAACTATTAATTTTTATAGGAATTTGACATCTAGTTGTGATGGGTAGAGATGTATGATTGACTAACCTAATATGGAAAAGTTCAGGACACAGTTCAGTCTTAATTTTGGCTCCAGTAAAGGCATGGGCTGAGATGACATTCATTGCAATTCATCAATAGCTAACCAACATCTTCTCTCTTTGCAAACAACATGCATACTTAAATTATTCTTTCTCTACAATCCTTAGTTTCATTTTTTTTGTAACAATTAAACATCTCATTTCATTTATTGGAGGGTCATTAAAGAATTCAAGGTCATCATCACAAAGAAGTGTATCATCATAAACTTCTATGTCATAATCTACAGGATTTTCAATTGCATCAATGAAAAGAATTTGAACGTTATTATTTTTTGACGTGCCATCGATAGAAGTTTTGGGATATTAGGTTTGACTAATAGGTTGAGTGGCTTTGACAACGGATCTATGTGATAAATTGGAATGTGTTTGTCCTTTTAATATTAAAATAAAGGTGAATTTCTTTTGATTTTCTATCAACAAAGCATAGTGGAAGGCATCTTATAGGCTTTGGGGGTCAAATAACTCAACTTCATTCTTAAATTTCACCATAAAACTAATTACAAATTTATTGGCCAATTGCCAAACGATGTCAATGAAGTCAATCCTAGCATTTAGGTCTTCAAAAGCATTCAAGTATTCAGTCACGGGAAGACCTCGTTGACTTAATACCAATAGCCCATATAAGTTTTTATCACAATGTCTAGGACAATTTTTTGTTCTTAAAATCTTCATTTTAATCCAAGTGAGAGTATTCCTTCATAACTTTCATTCTTTAGCTAATTTATTATTCCAATAAATTTTAGCATTATCAGTCAATATCATTTTGGCAAATAAAACTTTTGATAATCATCCATCTTATACCAATAAACAAAATCATCCATTTGGACTAACCAATCTAAGAACTTATTATGATCATGGGTTTCATAATATGATGGAGCTTCAACTTCAATGGTCCTAGAGAGATATTTAAAGTCATTATTATACGATAAGAATGATCGTTTCTACCTCCATTTTTAAGATTAGGTTGTCTTCTATGAAGTTGGTCTTCTTCAAGCTCTAAGTATGAATCATTTTCTTTTGACGATGAATATGAATTTGGATAGGCAGGGTGACAGGAGCTTTATTATTTTAAAGAAAGATATATAATTGTTTACACTTGATCTTTTAAATTTTGCATTTGAATTTTAGTCACCTCAAGTAAATTCCTATTTATAGTATCACTTTCATGAATCATAAGTTCTAATGAATCAACCATTTGAGTTAAATTTTCAATTTGATCTTTAAGAAATTAAATTTGGTAGCATGATGCTTTTTTTTTATGAACAGAGATGAGAGGGAAAAAGCCAGAGATGAGAGAGAAAATGAAATAAAAGTGCAAAAATAAAGAAAATCTTCAGTTACATGAACTTGTAGGTGATGAGGGGGTACAAAGACCACTTACATCCCAAGCTCTTCTTAGACAATTTGAGCCTTTTAATAGTCCTTTTCAACCTCAAATACACTAACCTTTATACATATAAACTCTTCCTCATGAAATTTTAAAAGCAATTTGCTTAACTCTACAAATCTCAAGACCTTAAGATGACAAAGCTCTTCAAGTTCTAACATAATAAGGAACTAGTTTACCATAAAAAGTACAACAGAAAACTTAATATTTTGATCGCATCATGGTAAGTTATATTTTCTTTATGTGGAACACTCCCTTCACAAAATTTACACTCGAGATAGTTTAGGGATAAGTTCACGTAAGGGATGTAAGTTGAGCTTTATAGTGGAGCTCGCTAATTACTTCATGCTTGTTGGAAGTGCAAGCTATTAAAAAAGAAATCTGTCGTTAGGAGAAATTAACTAACCTCAAACTTTTTGAACTCAAAAGCTCATATAGAGAATTCTACCGCAAAGAATTTCTTCTTATTTGCCCAAAAGCTCTGACCAAATCAGCTCATTCTCAGATTAGTTCGAATACCAGAAATGATGAAGGTGGGTGAACTTTTGATGAGATAAAGTACTAAAATTTGTTATTGATGTTTGGTTTAGGTCTAAAGACGATATAAAGATTTTATTGGATTGTTAAGAGATTTAGGAGGGAATGGTGGCCAAAATACCAGGAATAGTCTGAATTAGACTAATTTAAGCTGATTTGAAATCTCTTTTGAAAAATTGATTAAGATTGAGGAAATGCCTAAAAATGATTAATGGCGGTTAGCTTAGGATGTTTAGTTATGATCTCGAGTAAATGAGTGATTTTAGATTTGTTTAAAAGTGCTAAAAGTTAAGGGAAGAAGACTACTTCTTAATATGCTCTTGCTCAACCGAGAGCTATGAAGATTAATTCGGAATGGTTGCGAACTTTGATTATTGATTTGTTGATATTATAAAAGTTAAGGATGTGGATGAAGAGGGTAAAGAATTTAGGATCAAGTGTTATGGAGGATTAATCAATAATTTGATAAGAAAACAAAGATAAATATTAAATCTCACTAAAATAAAGACAGCAATTGAAGCCACCAAACACTAAGTAACAATAAATAATATGCACTCAAATATTTTCATTCAACAATTGCTAAAATATCATTACATATTAGCCTTATTTACAGGGACTACAATGTTAAATAAATAAATAAATAAATAAAAAGGAAATTTTGAAGAATGATAAGCAATCATTAGTGAAGAAAGTTGTTAATCAGCTTCCTAATTTATTATTATTATTATTATTATTATTATTATTATTATTA
>NW_018224767.1:7513-46682 GCF_001263595.1 Phalaenopsis equestris | reverse complement strand
TATATATATATATATTAACAAGCCATTAAAGCCTCCAATTTTAAAATTTTACACATTACAAACACTAAAATTGAAATATAAATAATGAAATATAATTTTAAATGTTTTTTTATTGATATGACTCGTGACGGGCCTTGAACGGGCTCTCTTGTAAGTGGATCTTTGGCTTCATTTAGATGATGTGCTACATTAATTGGTATATGTTTAACTCATTTAAAATATTTATATTTTCTTTATTTAATTTATGAATAATATAATCATAGATAAATCTTATTGGTGGTATGCATCTACAGGTAGGCAATCTTGGATTCCTTTCCCAACAAAAAAAAAAAAAAGTTGAAAAAAAAATAGAAGTGGACGAAATATGACCTAAAATACAAACTTATAGAAATGAAGAAAACAACAAAACATGACATAAATAAAGCTCATTACATGAAAATACATTGTTTACAACAACAAAGCATGATTACATTGCTAAACATGAGAAATGAAGCTTAGCACATTAAAAGTTATTTGAAATTTATAGTTCTAAAGGTGTTAACATTTATAGACAAATTATGGTATAGATGATGGTATTATGTTGGCATAGATAGTAATATTGAATTTTCTCTAATAAATGAGCCATATATTCTGCTCCATTAAAGTGAAACAATACATTATAATGTTATACATCTTATTAGTTTAAAATTTTATGTTCTACAAATTTTATCCTAACTTAGAAAAATAGTTTTTATAGCAGTGACAGATGAATATATTATATTTTTTTTCACAAATGATGCATCTTCTACTCCCTGATATGATAAACAATAAATTATGATGTTATGCAATTTTATTGTTTGAAATTGTGTTTTAGAAGTTTTAGAATGTTTGAAAAAAATAGTTATATAAATGAAAATAGTGTAATTTTTCTCACAAATGAATCATATTTTCTACTAAGATGTGAAAAACAAGAGATTATCATATTATACACATTATTAGCTTGAAAATTTTTACTAAAAAATTTTACCATGTTTTAGAAAAAAGGTGGTATAATGGTGATATAATGGGTATAGTTTTTTTTCTCACAAATAAACCATATATTTTGCTTCTCTGATGTGTGGAACAATAGATTATGAAGTTATGCGCTTTAAAATTTCAACTATAAAAGTTTGACCATGTTTTAAAAAAATTGTAGTACAATGGTGATATGGTAATTATATAGATGAATATATTATGTTTTTTTTCTCACAAATAAATCATATCTTATACTTCAATAATGTGAGACAAAAGAGTATGGTGTTATGCACAATATATAGTCGACCACTCAAATATTAAATAGTAGTGATGACAGACATCAGTGATAGTTTTGAGGTGCATTGAATGTTGACAGATAGATATTTAGAATTCTCTCTCTCTCTCTCTCTCTCTCTCTCATCTTTTTCTTGGCACGAACAGAGGAATGCCAATACAAAATGCATTATTTTTTGTAGCCTACAGATTTTGAAGTCAAATATGCTGCTACATTATCAATCAACAATGAAAGACAAGGATCCAACTAGTGAAAGGAAACCCTGCCTAAAAAGTACTGCTCTGTATAAACATATAATTCACCTTTCTATCTGACTAGGAGTTTTCAAAACTCTAGATGTAATAACAAAATGATCATCTTTCATCATGGCCTAATCCATACAATTTACGATTGAAAATCAATTTTCTTTTGTTTACAGGTTTATGAGTGCAGTTTGAGGTAATAAACCCATATAATGGCAGCAAATATCAAGATAAAATGATCTCTTAGACTGCATATGCAAATGGTAATTACGAGAAACTTTTATCACACTTTAAATGAAGATAAGAGCAAATACAAATAACGGAAAAAGGTACATATAGAGATTTTTTATTACAATAGTAAGCAGTTTACTAAGTTTCAGATATATAGGGTATGAAAATTCGTTTATGATTCGAACTCATAAATACAATATAAAAATTGCTTAAGCCTTTACCGAGAATAATTAAATTAAATGAAAAAATGTAACTAAAACTTAATCTGACCATGCTTCGTAGTCGTAGAGGGATCATCCTCTTCTAGATATCCAACTACCTTCGCTGGATTTCCTTCAACCATACTTAAAATAAGGAAAAAAAAAAAGGAAATTAATGAACACTACATAAAAAGAGATCATGCAAAGATTATAATTCCCTAAAATATTACGAAATCAAAATTAGAAAAACATGTAGATAATAAGTTGGTTGCACAGACTTAAAACCATCACTTGCATATGCTGATGGTCAAATTAGAAATGTATGTGTAAGCTGAGAATTCTGGTTGGGATAACATTCCAATGGATGTTGATAACCAAATATAAATGCAGCTTAGCGTAGTTTTTGGAACATGATAGAAGGCAAAATAGAGCACAAGGAAACTATACATTTTACAAAAGGAACTTGAAGCTGTTATTGCAGATAGAAGGGGAGGACCTGAAACAATTTAAACCTTTTATTGAAACAAGCTTAAAAGTGAAGAAGCTTCTGTCTTGCATGAGCTTAGTCTCTCCAAAAACAAAACAAGAAAGCTTGAATCCAAGAAATTAACTAATGAAAATTTTGGAGCAGCATAGAACATATTTATCCAAAGAATGCTGCAAAGTTTCCGTTTTGTAAGATTTTCATGGATATACCGTACTAAATAATGACCAGAATTCTGCATGGATAACAGAGTTCCATCTTTTTCCCCTCACCCATAAACGTTGCTTGAATAGGGAATTCAATGTTGTTGCACTTTTATTGCATGAAATCGCCCTTTCTTGAAATAGAGAACATTCTCATCCTAGTAAAAAAGCTTTATATATGAAAACGCACACACATGACTGAACTTGCACATGAATGATTTTGGGTTAACCATGATATTTATGCCATCCAAAAATAATGGCTGCAACTAAATTGAGGACGCTCAAACTCGATTTGATTATTTGTAGAAATATTCATGCTCAGTTCGTTTAAAATTACGGTTGTATTTGTAGAAATAATCAAGATTAGTTTGTTTAAATCTATGGTTGTTCAAGCTCATTCTTCAAAATTTTCAAGGATATAATCAAAAGATAAGACGATATGACACATGAGGCTTTATGTTTAATCTTATCCAACAACAACAAAAACAATAACAAGAAGCCTTTATTCCACTAAGTGGGATCGACTATATGAATTGTTTTTCTCCAATGCATCCTATTGAGTGTCATGTTTTCATTTAATTATAATTCTAACAGATTGAGATCATTTTTCATACAATAAGCCTTTTAGGTCTACCTCAGTATTTCTTAACATAAGTCGAATCTACAAAATTTATTCTCCTAACTGGATCATCAGATGGTCGACGTTTAATGTGACCAAATCATCTAAAACGGCTCTCTCTAATCTTGCACGTCAATGGAGCTACACTCTCACAGATATATTCATTTCACATTTTGTCTCTAAGTGTCAAGACACTCATCCACCTAAGCATTCTGATCTAAGCAACACTTAACTTTGTTTTATGTTTCTCGTTTAAAGGTGAACTTTTTGAGCCATAAATCATTGAAAACCAAATCATCTAAAACGACTCTCTCTAATCTTGCACGTCAATGGAGCTACACTCTCACAGATATATTCATTTCACATTTTGTCTCTAAGTGTCAAGACACTCATCCACCTAAGCATTCTGATCTAAGCAACACTTAACTTTGTTTTATGTTTCTCGTTTAAAGGTGAACTTTTTGAGCCATAAATCATTGAAAACCAAATCATCTAAAACGACTCTCTCTAATCTTGCACGTCAATGGAGCTACACTCTCACAGATATATTCATTTCACATTTTGTCTCTAAGTGTCAAGACACTCATCCACCTAAGCATTCTGATCTAAGCAACACTTAACTTTGTTTTATGTTTCTCGTTTAAAGGTGAACTTTTTGAGCCATAAATCATTGAAAGCTCACCACCATCTTATAAAATTTTCCTTTCAAGTCTACGCGGTACTTTTCTATCACACCAGGCACAATGCATTTCTGCACTTCTATAGCAGTTCCATTTCAGTTATGAAGCTAGAGGGAAGGAAACGAAGGGAGGCGAGAGGAATCGAAGAGCTGAGTAGAAGGGAGATGAAGTGAGTTTGGAAGTTGAAACGAAGTCTCAGGAAACTGAATGGAGGAGAAATAAGAAGGTCAGAAGCCAAGACGTTACTTTCGCTCTACAAAAGGACTGACTTGTGGGAGGGACATGTGAGATCAATTTACGTGAGAGTCAAACATCGCATGAGACATCACAATTTCATGCGGGAGGGAACATCGTCGAGCAGAGGAGAAGCAGGAGGTCAAGGCATTGGTGTCGAGCAACGGCAAGGCCGACGTTGATGTCGTGCGACCATCGACGAAAAGAGGGAGAACAGTGCAGAAAAATCACGCAAAAGGAGATTCGCGAGGGTTGGGGCAGAGGTGGCGTCTTATGTTGAAGAGGAAGTATCCACAAGATTGTTTGATCTTGTATACAGAGAGACGCTCGCGTGAAGGAAGAAGACCAAGCTGACTTCGGGAGGGAAGAAGCTCAGTGAAAGCCGACGGGCTAAGAAAAGCTATTGTGTGGGAACAAAGGATAAAGGTAAGTTTAGTAATAAGTAAACTTAAGTGTATTTGATCAAACGCTAAGAAAATGTCAGGATTTTAAATCTAATCATATCTTTATAAAATAAATATTATTTAATATAAATTTGATTACAATAATTAAACTTAAATTTTAAACTATTGAAAATCTAATTAAATTAGTGTGATAAAATAAATCTCAAAAGTAAATTAAAACATAATTAAGTAAAGTGATAATTGAATATTTTATATTTTATAAATGATAAATTGATAGAAGTAATACAAGTTAAAAATAAATAAGCCAGTGGTCAGGGCAAAGACGCACCTTAAGAGAATAATTAAATTCCATGGAAGGGACTTCAAAAAATTCAAATAGTCAATCATATCCAGGCAATCAGCTTCCAGAGGTATACATTTCAACTTCATCATAAAAGCAATCTTAACAACAATCCAAACCACCCATAACTCAGCTTCAAGAGGGGAATTCGCATAAACAGGAGAGTAAAAGAAACAAATACATTTGCCATTAGCATCCCTGAATACTCCTCCAGCGCCAGCACCCTTAAAAATTCAGCTCCCATCAGTATTAACTTTCATCTATGACCTACAAGGTGTTCTTTACAAAAACTATTGAATGTGAATTGATTCCAAACAAGCCCGAAGTGGTTGGCCCCTATAAATAGGCTTAAACTTTTGGGTGAAAAATGATTTGTGACTATATCTAGCCTAACTTTTGATTTCTGTCAAATTTATTCTCTAAAAGTGTAATAGCCCATTAAAAGAGAAAAAAAATAAATTGACTAATACATGTTTGATTTTACCGACATTAGTTAGTTTGCTATTGGCTTTGAAAAACAGAGCACAAGAGAGGGAGAGATAAAATAAAGTGAGAACTGATAATAGTAACGATAGGGTTTCACTTTAAATTTTATTTTGCCTAAAATTTTTTATTTTGCAATAATATAATATATGATATCTAGTGTGATTAATTTATTATGAAGTTTAATTGATGTCACATAATAATAATAACAATTGTTTTGATTTCTGTCAGATTTATTCTCTAAAAGTGTAATATCCCATTAAAAGAGAAAAAAATAAATTGACTAATACATGTTTGATTTTACCGACATTAGTCAGTTTGCTATTGACTTTGAAAAACAGAGCATAAGAGAGGGGGAGTGAAATAAAGTGAGAACTAACGATAGGGTTTCACTTTAAATTTTATTTTGCCAAAAAATTTTTATTTTGAAATAATATAATAAAAGATATCTAATGTGATTAATTTATTATGAAGTTTAATTGATGTCACATAATAATAATAACAATTGTTATGCCATATCCGAATTTTCATCATTTGCTTGAATCTCGGGGCGAGTTTTGAGCAAGAAAAATTCAAAATCAGATTAAAAATCATCTAGAGCTCCAACTTCAACAAACCTATAAACAAATTATTCGGTTCGATGTGACAGATCTAATGACACCAAAATTGCCCAATTCGAGTCAAATCAAGTCTGGATCAAGTTATGAAGCCATTTTTTGAAGTTTTTTATGTCTATTTGGATGGTAAAAAAAATTTCAAATCAGACAATCTTAAAGTCAAATCAAGCATCTCGACGAGGCGAATCTAACAAGTTCAAGATCATTCAATTCTAATATAGTTATGACACTCAAATATGTAAAGAACACCGTCTGATTAAGAGAATCTCTCTAGGTTCTCTGATGGAATGATTCAGATTCCTTCTTTATTGTTGGGAGGCTTCTCTCATACTTTATAAATAGCCTTACCCCCTGCATGAAGAGGGACTAAGACTTAAGCTTGGAGCAGGATGGTGAGGAACTAAAGTTCAACATTCTACAATGAAGGTCCAGCAAATTCCCCCTACTCTTGCAGCCACCGACCACCGTTGACCGCTGCTCGCAGACCCTCGTTGAGCATCTTCGGTCGCATGGACCTCTGTCGGCACCCCAAGGGAATCACAACATACACTGCGGAATCACGATGTACGTTGCGGAGTAATGAAACACCCGACGAAGCAACACATTATCTTGAATACTATGCAGCGATGCACCTCAACAGTGTACTAAAATTAAATAACTACTCTTAACTGTAATCACTCCCGACCATTAGGTAACGAACATTATACTTCGAGGAATTGTGTAGGCAAGGGAAATGACAGAAACACGTACTCATTAATTCATAGTGGATTGTTCTGACCCATAGTTTTTACCTTTATAGTTTTCTACCTAAAAATATTTGATGTCTCTACCAACTAATTTTATCATCTGAGTGTATGTTGGATAAGTACTATACTAAGATGATAAGTTATTACTCTACTATCTTGAAATCTTCAGCAAAAATCAGTTCGGTGTCACCCGTGGGAACTACAATCCCACCACTGAAGGACTTACAAAGCTTGTTGAATGGCCACTCGATGCAATACTCGCAACAATGAAGCATCTCGTTCCGACACCCACAATTCTAGGGGACAGTTACGAAATCAAGGACGTCAAGCCTCTGCCTCTTCCCACCCTGGAAGACGTTATCCTGCTGTTGAAGGTGCCTTGGGTCTCACTTTGAAGGATCAAGTGTCTAGGATGGAGTCACAGAATGAGATCCATCAACTCTAACATGAGGCTCGAAAGTCGATGCATGCACAACCAGCTCAAAAATCGATGAAAAATGCCTCGTTCAAGCATATTCATACCAGGCTCCTTTCCCCCGATGCAACCTTTCCTCTGGCAAGTGAAGATGTCGACCTCCTCGATACGCTAGATCAACTGGTAACCCTTCGATGCTCATGGGAGATATGGTCCAACCAAACCTTGTTGATGCTCTTGATAGCTTGTTCCAGAATGAGTTCAATGTCTGGATCGAGAAGAGTTCCCTCTGGGGTATAGGGATCGATGCCCCGCTCGTCTCAACTTTCACGAGTCTTAACACTTGCCTGAGGTGTTCCTCTAGCACCTCATCTCAACAGGCTTCTAAATTCCAAATATTGATTCCTCCAAGGGCTAACTAACCCTTATGAGCACTAACCCGACCCGCAATTACGCAATTATTATAGTTCAGAAATATGGTCGAAAGCTCAACCCAATTTATATTTAACGGCTAGTGTGCAAAATTAAATATTATATTAAGTCGATAAAGCGATTTACACACTAAGGGTACTAAGCAAGTATATGTATCGTTTCAAATAATATAGGGTTCTAATGAAGTCCTAAGTATCGATCCCATAGGGATAGACAAAACTAAATTGTAGTTAACTTATATAGGAAATGATAAAAAGTTTATATAGGTGAGTGAGATATTTTGATAAACTTTTAATGAAAATATTAAAAATATGATTGATTTTAGTGATCTTAATATAGATAATAATAATAATAGTTTTATTTTAATGTATTATTAGTAAAATGGAAGTTGGGGAAACTTTAAAAAAATGAAGGGTGGAAAATCAATAGGATTTGATAATATCTCAATTGAAATGGGGAAATATTTAGGAGATTTAGAAATTTCTCAGCTTATTAAACTTTTTAACACTTTTAAAAACTAAAAAGACGTTGAGGAGTGGAGAGAGTATATTACTCCTTATGTTTAAGAATATAGGGAATGCACAAGTGTGTGTAAAATTATAGAAGAATTAAGTTAATGTGTCATACATAAAAATTATGGGAGAGTAATTGAACATAGGTTAAGGCGTGTGCAAATGTTTCTTAAAATCAGTTTGGATTTATGTCGAGCAAGTCTACAATAGAAGCTACACATTTATTGAGATGTTTGATGGAGGATTACAAAGAGCGTAATAAGGATCTAGATATGATTTTTATTATTTTTAGAAAAAAAATATATGATAAGATACCAAGAGAAATACTTTAGAGAGTCTTAAAATAAAGATGTTGATATGACTTATATTCAAGTCATTAAAGATATGTACACTAGAATTGCTACTTATGTTCAAACAGGAGGATTGACCAAGTATTTTCTTATTTCAATTAGTTTACAACAAGGATCAATTTTAAGCTCATCTTTTTTTTGTGGCTTTAGTATTGGGTGTTCTTACTAGACATTATAGAAGGATGTACGTTGTATGCTTTTTACTGATGATATCCTTCTGGTGAATAAGACTAGAGATAGAGTTCAAGAAAAACTTGAATTATAGAGGTCAACTTTAGGGTTTAATGACATTAAATTGAATAAATCTAAATTTGAATACATGGAATGTAATATTAGTAGTAGTAGATCCAGTGGCTTAGTTGTAACAATGAATGATCAAATCATTAAAAGGAATGAAAGTTTTAGATATCTCGGGTCTATGTTATTAGTAGAATTTAAGCTGGATGGTTCAAACGAAGGAATGCATCAGGCCTTGTGTGTGATAGAAAAGTGTCACTTAGATTAAAAAGAAAATTTAATAAGATGATTGTGAAACCTGCAATGCTTTATGGTGCAAAATGTTGGCCTATAAAAGAGAAGCATAAAACTAAGTTATGCTTTGCTAAGATGAGAATGCTTACGTGGATGAGTGCCTGCACTTAGAGACAATGCGAAATGAATATATTCATGAAAGGGAGTGGCAGAAAAAATCAAAGAAAGTCATCTTAAATGGTTTGGTCACATTCAATGTCGGTCATCTGATGATCTTGTTCGGAGATTAGATGTTTTAAATTTAACTTTTGATAAAAAAGGTAGAGGTAGAGCTAAAAGGACTCAGCCAAGTTTTATAAAAATGATCTTAGCCTATTAGAATTAAATAAAAATATGACACTCAAAAGGACATATTAGAGAAAAAGAATTCATGAAGTCGACCCCACATAGTGGGAAGAGGCCTTGTTGTTGTTGTTATTGTTGTTGTACAATTATTACATATACTCAGATACCAATGCTCGTAAACTAAAAAAGAATATTGATATTGATATGTCTTAATTAGTAAAATTTAGACGGGGCTTCCATGATGGATGTATTTAAAAAAATATAATAATAAAATATTGCATTGTATAATAGACTAGTTTGAAATATCTTCAATGATCATTTGTAACTATGTAAGCTATCAAACAATCTACATTGAGTTATGATATTTGACTAGCATGTTGTCTTTTTATTTCACTATATTACTACAATTTTAGGAATATTAGTATTCACTAGGATTTTGATATCTCACCATATGTTAAACTTAAAGTTTCAAAATTTCAATATAGAAAAATAAGTAGAAGATAAACCGTGTATAAAAGACATGACCAACATGAAAAAGATAAATTTATTTTGAATTGTTTTATTTTTTTAGTTAATTTAAATTGCATTTATTAGTGGCAATTTCAATTATTTATATGATTACTTTTATTAATTAACGATAGAAATTGAATTTCATTGTCTGATCATTTTCTTATGCCGTCATAATTCCAAGCCCTCGAACTAAGTCGTGAGAAAATGTGAACCAAATCCTCATAGTTTTAACCTAAGCACAAGCTTTTAAAGGGAAGAGTTTTCTTACATGATAGCCATTAAAATGGCCTTGGACTGCACTAAACGTAGCACAACTTGCCCAAAATGCTTGGGCCATTAGCAATACCATGAAAATTGCAACTACAAGTACAAAAGAAAAGTTTTAAATTTATTGTATAATTTTTATTGGAGAATATCTAAGGTGGTAAATTAAGACAAACTATAAAAAACCAGGTAATGCCAATTATTTTCAGCAAAAAATAATCCACCACGAGCTTAAGCTTCTGCAATATTCAATAACACATTAACCTATATGAGAAACAGAGAAATATTCAAGTGTAGACAATTATAGAAACTTAACGTACGCAGGATTAGAAGTTAAAAATTTATCACATTTTTATTAACCTTAAAGAAAATAAAGAAGAAAATAAAGCACACAATAAGTGAGTAGTTTCTCGATCAAAGTAAGTAAAATAGTAGCTGACCTAAAAGGAGGCACATCCTTTAAAACAAGTGAGCCGGCAGCAACCATTGCTCCTTCACCAACTGTTATATTTCCAAGGATTGTGGCCCCAGCCCCAATATGAGCGCCTTGCTCAACTTTAGGATGTCTATAGCCGGTCTGCTTACCTGTTCCTCCTAAAGTAACACCCTGTGACAAAATATCAGAAAAAAATACAATACAATCCCCTTCGTAAGAACAGCACCAACAATCATGCCACTTAATCTGAGTACTCCTGAAGGAAATTTCTTAAGGAAAAGAAAATTAAGGCAGAAGAAAAAAAAAACCATCATCTTTCTTATTAAACAAGCCAATCCACTGTAATAACTGAAAAACAAAATTAATATATTAATAAAGAAAGAAATTTTAATTTTTAGGTATGCTCGAAGGAAGCAACAGTCTCAGAAAAGGGGACCCAGCAAGAGTAAAGGTAAGGGTTTGTGTTTATTTATATGACTTAAATTAATATAATTAAGTATTAGTATTAATTTGAAATTTTATTGCTTATAATCGGAAAGCATAATAGGAAAGAATATCATAATGAAATTAAAGTGAACTCGCGACGGTGAAAATAGAGGTAAGGTTTATACTTATATTTTTATAAGTTGTTTTAATTAAAAGTCATTATGTGGATAATAAACTTCATGAGTGGAACCAGTGATTATAATTAAAAATATCTTAGGATTAAAAGGTGATTGGGGAAAAAATCAAGAATACTTCGTTATTTATTTCAGTCTGCTATTTTAGAATAAGATTCTTATATATATATATATATATGTACTTAATTGTTATAAGTAATAGTAAAGTAAAGTGAAGGAATAAGCTTTAAAGGAAATCTCCTAAGGCTAAGGTGAGTAATTATTGTTTTATTTGTATAGAATTCAATTTTTTATTTATTTCAAGATGTTTTCATAAGATCTCTTATAATCAAAAGAAGATAAGAGAAATGTAATGATTGTTCTATCAATTTTTTTTATCTTTTGTATTGAACAACAACAACGACAAAGCCTTAATCCCACTACGTGGGGTCGGCAATATGAATCCTTTTTCTCCATTGCGTCCTATTTAGTGTCATATTTTCATTTAGTTCTAGTAAATTAAGATCATTTTTTATACCATAAGCCAAAGTCTTCCTAGGTCTACCTCTGTCTTTCTTAACACAAGTCGAATCTAAAAGATCTACTCTCCTAATCGGTCATCAGATGGTCGGCGTTTAATGTGACCAAACCATCTAAGACGACGTTCTCTAATTTTGTGTCACAGGAGCTACACCAACCCTATCACGGATATATTCATTTCGCATTTTGTCTCTAAGGGTCCGTTTGGGGCAGCTTGTGTGTTTCAGGATAAGCCGCTTATTCTGAAACGCAGTCCGCGGGCCAGCCGCAGGGGTCAACCCGCGGCCCACGTTTAGTGTAAAAACCCAAACGCTGTTTTGGATAAGCTGGCGAAACGCGCGAACCAAACGGTACGACGGCCTTTTGAAAACGCCGCCCGTACTTATAAGCTGCCCCAAACGGACCCTAAGTGTAAAGCCACTCATCCACCTAATCGTTCTCATCTCGACAACACTTAACTTATTATTATGCTTCTCTTTTAAAGGCCAACATTCACGTCATAAAGCATTGCAGGTCTCACCACCGTTTTATAAAATTTTCCTTTCAGTCTAAGCGGTACTTTTCTATCACACAAAAAACCCGAAGCATTCCTCCACTTCAACCAACCAACTTGAGTTCTACTATTAACATCCCAATCTATATCACCATCACTTTGAACAATGTACCCAAGATATCTAAATCGTTCACACCTTTTAATAATTTGATCGCCCAAAGTCACACTTCTGTCCCTAGAGCTACTACTACTAAAATTACATTTCATGTATTTAGTTTTAGTTCTACTTAAATGAAGGCCTTTAGACTCCAATGTAGACCTCCATATTTAAAGTTTTTCCTGGACTTTTTATCTTATTTTATCCACTCATCAGCAAAAAGCATACACCAAGGTACATCCTCTTGTAGATGTCCAGTAAGACCATCCATAACTAAAGCAAAAAAATATGGGCTTAAAGTTGATCCCTGATGTAATCCAACAGAAAGAGAATAATATTTGGTCAACCCTCCTTCAATTTAAACACAAGTAACAACTCTAGTATTCATATCTTTAATGACTTGAATATAAATCATATCAACACATTTTTTCTCAAGAACTCTCCACAGGATACCTCTTGGAACCTTATCGTAAGCTTTTCTAAATCAATAAAAATCAAATGCAGATTCTCCTTATTATCTCTGAACTTCTCCATCAAACCTCTCAATAAATGTATAGCATAAATCTAAATTGATTATGAGAAATCTTTGTAATCCGTCTTAACCTATATTCAATTACCCTCTCCCATAACTTTAAAGTATGACACATCAACTTAATTCCTCTATAATTTGCACACACTTGTGCATCCTCTTTATTCTTAAAAATGGGGAGCAAAATACTCTTCCTCCACTCCTCAGGCATCTTTTTAGTTTTTAAATTAATATTAAAGAGTTTAGTAAGCCAAGAAATTCCGAAATCACCTAAATATTTCTACACTTCAATTGGGATATCATCAAGTCGTACAGACTTTCCACCCTTGGTTTTCTTTAAAGCCTCACCAACTTCTTTTTTACTAATGCGACGATAAAAATGAAATGTTTTATTATTATTCACAATATTAATATCACTAAGGTCGATCATATTTTCAGAAACTTCATTAAAAAATTTATCAAAATAACTTACCAACCTATGTTGAATATCTTTTTCTAAGAAAAGTACATTTTGATTTTCATCTTTAATACACTTTACTTGAGTCAAATCTTTACTTTTCATTTATCTTTGTTTGGCTAGTTTGTACATATATTTTTCACCCTCCTTAATTTCTAATCTATTATAAAGATCAATAAAAAAATAATTTTAGCGACACAGATTGTTCTTTTAGATTCCCTGCGGGCCGTTTGATATTTTTCGCAGTTCTCTAAGCTTTTACATTTAAACCAATTTTATAACATAACTTCTTAAATTTTATCTTTTATTGCACATTATTATTTCACCACCAACTATTTTTATTTATAAATTTTTTTTTTCTTTTGATTCCCCAAGCACATTTTTTGTTATTTGTTTAATAATGCTTGTTACTTTATCCCACATAATATTTATTTCTTCATGAACATCGGGTAGTGAAACAGATCATGTGGAGAAGTTAGCGAAGTTATTTGTGAATAAGATTATCCTGTTGCATGGGTTACCAAGTCCATAATTTCAGATTGAGATGATAAGTTTACATCCAAATTATGGAAAAAATTCAAGAGGATTTGAATACAAAATTGGCTCTCAGCATAGCTTTTAACCCACAAACTGAGAGGACTATTCAAATTTTGGATGATCTACTCTATGTATATGTACTTGATTTAATGGAGGATGAGAGTGACATGTATCTCTAATAGAGTTTGCTTATAATAATAATTATCAGACAAGTATGGAATGACTCCATATGAATCTTTTCTATGGGAGAAAGTGCATGAAACCATTGTGTTGAGCTGAACAATTGAAAGGAAAATCATTGGTGCAGATTTAGTAGATGATGCCACTAAGAAAATTTTGTTGATCAAGGACAAATTAAAGGTTGTGCAAGAAAGACAAAAAAACTATTATACCGTCAAACACAAACGAGATGAGTTTAATGTTGGAGAGTTCATTTTTATAAAAGTCGGTCTTTCGAAAGGTGTGCAATGTTTTGGGAAGAAAAAAACTGAGTCCAAAATATTTTAGTCTTTATGAGACTACTAAGAGAATTGGAAATGTGACTTACTAATCAACTCTACCTGCTCACATACAGGGAGTACATAATATTTTTTATATTTCTTCACTTAGAAACTATATTGTTGATGAATCAAGTATAATTATTGCAAGTTCATTTGATATTCAACTTGATTTGACTTATATAGAGGAGTCTGAAAAGATACTGAATTGTGATGTTAAGAAACTTCATAATAAAGAGAATTTATTTATAAAGATTTTTTTAGGCATGGATCAAAAATAAAATGTTACTTGGGAGAATATTTCAAATATGTAAGAAAGATATCCAAAACTATTCAATAGTGATATATGTACTTTATAATTATTTTAAATTTCGATGACAATTTTTATAATTATTCAATTGTGATTTTATTGATTATAATAAAAAAAACATAAAATGAAAGAATATCATATTGAAATTGAGGTGAATTGATGATCATGAAAGTGGAGGTAAGGTTTATGTTTTTATTTATATAAGTTATTTTAATTAAATATCATTAAATGGATAATAAACCTTATGAGTGGAATTAATGAATTAGAATTAAGAAGGGTATATGATTCAGAAGGTGAACGGGAGAAATATAGTTAAATTAATTAGTTATTTGTTTCAGTAAGTTATTTTAGAATAAAATCTTATCTATACATGCACTTTTAACTGATACAAGTAAAAAGTCAAAGATATTATATTGGAGGAATAAAGTTTTAGAGAAGTTTTCTAATGGTTAAGATGATTAAGTACTGCTTTATTTGTATTAAATTTATTTTGTTTATTTCAAAATATTTCATAAACTCATATTAATCAAAAGAAGATCATTGAAAATGATATGGCTGCTTTATTATTTTAATTTTTTTATATTTTGCACTATATTAAATGAAAAAAATTATAGATTAAAAGTACAATAAAAGATAAATTGTTAAGTCTATTAGAAGTAATCCCTTATGGTACTAGTACGGAACATTAATGTAATTGTGCACATTAAAGAAAAATAAAATAAAAATGATTCTGCTTTCATAGGGACAAAATGAAGAAAAAAAATCTGAGGGGACTTCTAAAAGAAAAAAATAAAAGAATTATAGATTAAATGAATAGAAAATGGAAGAAGTAATTATGTAAATCCATGAAAATATAATTGATTAAGATGATTTCATAAAATATTTATAAAATAAAAAATACAAAGTTCACCTTAAAGATTGATCAGCATATTTATTTGAGCATCCATATTAGACATTTACATAAAGATTTAATGCAAAATAAAATAATAATTATTCACTAAATTCTTTAAATATACATCTTATTTGACTGTACTTTTAAAAAAACATGCTAGACCAATATGACTGATAAGAGAGAGTTTATTTATAATAATTATTCACTAAATTCTTTAGATATAGATCTTATTTAACTATACTTTTAAGAAAATATGCTAGACTAATATGACTGATAAGAAGAGAGGAACTGTTGATGATAAGTAGCAGATTGTTTGTCATATGTTTTGTCACTTTTTATTGTACTACTTGTTTTACTATATCACTAAATGATTGTGTTTAGTTAGGAGATTTTTAACTAAAGCGTTTTGGATTAATAATTTTCTTACAATTGAATATTACTGTGAACTAATGCTACAATTTAGAAATATGTTTTTTAACCATCCGTCTGTTCGTTCCCACCTAGGCTAACTTCAAATTCCCGGATTAAGTCGTGCAACCACCATATGGAAGGTAATATATGTTGCATTTGTTGTTGTCTTGTGAGGAAGCACATTTTTTTTTCATTCTTTTAGCCTACCTATCACCATGTGTACTAAGGGGCTCTCACTTGCCTAAAGTACTAATTAAAAGGACATTTATACTTTCCATCTGTCAATTTTTCACCATTCAAGCACCGTAAAGTTCAATTTAAAAATGTATTAGTATTACACTTAACATTTAGATTCAGTTCTCAATAGACCGTTAGTTTCCTGCTTAGCTAATCATTTGAAAAATTAAAATATGCCCATCATACAACTTGTTAACTTTATCCACAATAGCATCAAAGCCCGAAATAAAGAATTATCAAATATCGATAAACATGATCATAATAATGGAGGTGTGGTAAAGTCAATGCCAAAGAGCGGTGATAATAACACATACACCGTCAGCTTTTCCATGGTAAATGCACTTCCACACAATTTGAATACCTTAATCCAAAGTACACTTAGCTTAAAAATCTATGGTTGTGTAAACAAGCAGTCATCAGGAGTTTATGCCAAGGATGATTATAAAAGGTGCCAAATAGTTGGATAAGTCCAATGATGATGATGATGAATCCAAGCACTAAATCAAAGAATATTCCCTTTTGACAAAAGCATTTGTTCAGCCCAACTAATGTGGACGTTCGCATCATTGGGGTAGATGTGAGCAGTCCTGCCCAAGAATCAGCCAAGGCTGGTTCACTCCTCTGGTCGGATAAAGGAATTGCTATTCCCATGAGCTGGCCGGCCAACCATAGGATTATTAGCCACTTTATTTAGGTTATTATTTGGGTATCTTTGTTTCCTGCATATAAATAAATTGTTCAGAATCTGATTTGAGAACTTCTATTTTATGACAATTTAGAGATTGCTTTTTGTTTTTTATAATTATATTTTATTTTTGTTAGTGTTGTATACTCTTCCCCTCTGAAATGGTGTGTTTGTAATCTAATTGGGAATAGGTGGTGAATTCTCCCAGATGTCCAATAACCCTCTACACCTGTAACGACAGCGTCCTACATATTTTTTTCTGACAAATCAGCAGCAGTACCTACTATTACATAAAATTTGTAAAGGAATTTTCACAGATTGTATTATATTTATCCAGGCTGACAAAAAAGAATATTATATTTAATTGGACTAATAAATGTGAGCTAAATTTCTTAGAATTTTAGAGACATTGGATATATGCACCTGTATTAACAATTACATCAAGAACAGAAAGATTTCAAACATACATTGATGCTTCTTTCAACTGTTTGGGTTATGTTCAGATGCAGAACAAAAAGACGATTGCATATACTACTAAGCAATTAAGAGTCACATGATACGAACTATCCAATGCATAATTAGGAATTAGCTGCAATTGTCTTTGTTTAGAAAATTTAGAGGCATTATCTCTATGGAGTAAAAAGTGAAATATTCACTAATCATAAGAGTTGGAGTTACATCAAATGAAGATCCATAATTTGTACTCATTTATAGGGGAATTCAGTTAAATTGAGAAATAAAAAATACGGTCTCAAAGTAATGTTGAAGCGCAGAACAATGCAGTGCACTTGATATTTTGTAAGGAAATAAGTTAAAAAAATTAATTTAAAATTAAATTATTAAATACAAAAATTCTAAAATTATGCTCTAACAACCAAAGTAACATAAACATTAGCAGGATCAAACACATCAAGATAAGTAGGTCAACACTTAATTTCCGAGAAAATAAACGAACTAAAGCAACTGAATAATGTTCCAAATGGAAATATTATCACCAGAGTTTTACCCACGATGAGTTTTAATAATCTGATCAAAGTGTTGGGCATGTTCAACATATAAATCCTATGTTGAAGGGAGTGTTCAAATAATTCTAAATCTACGACCTGCACTTTTTCATCTACAATAGTCCAATAATCTATAAGCAACATTTTCATCTACAACAATTCAACAACCCATAGACAAAAGCCTTTTCATCTACAGTAATCCAGCAGTTTCTAGATAACAGCATTCCATTCATGATGTATGTGGAGTTAAATCTGGATTTTATAATAAAAGATTGATTTCTTTCCTAGATAACGATTTCTCCAATTCACATTCGTAAGACAATAAAATAAAATTCCTACTCTTCTCTCTTCTGATTTTAATTTTTCAAGAATGAGATATGTATCTATTCATTTTACCACCAAGTCACCTTACTAATGTATGATCTATTTTTAGACTCCACAAAAATTCATAGAACAACATTTTTTATCATATTAATCATCTTAAACAACATCAAGATTAGCTCAACTAAAGAACTTGTAATTACGGTTATATTCAGTGTTATTTATCCAATACAAAGAAAAGGAAAGAAATGGTTAAGCAGTACTTTGTTTTTCTTTTTGAATATACACTTGTCAAGTACTGCCTCCAAGAATAAAAAACATGCTAAGAAATCTTATAAAACTGTGAATCATAACAGGATGGTGCATGCTTGCCTGCATTAAACAAACTTTGTTTCCCACAATAGCAGTTTCACCAATAACTAAACCAATTGCATGATCCAAAAGAGCTCCCTCTCCAATTTTTGCAGCTGTTTAATAATAAAAAACTATGAAGATTCCCCGACATACACTAGAAAGAAAGTTTCAGGTATGAAAATCATAAAAAAATTGAAAGAGATCCAAGAGTTCCTTCAAAATTACCAATGATTTAAAAATCAGATTGGAATAGCCAATTCAGCTAGTTTAATCATGAACTAGTTTTTTAACTGATTTGATCCATTAGTAAAACTGTTCTAGCACAAAACCGAGTAGAATCGACAGTCGGAGTGGTGAACTAGTAAATCAGTAATAATTTCTTAAAACGGTCAATTATTATTATTATCATTATTATCAAATTGGTGTTTTTTTTTTATCAAGTTTTTAAACCTTTTATTTAAATAAATTAATAAAGCTTAGGAGAAAGTAAAAAGCTGTTACTCTCTAATTTTCTTCCCAACACCACATCCACTCCCTTTGCCATCCTAATTATCTTATGTAAAAATTAAAAATAACAATAGAATTAGAATACATTTAAATTTAAAATTATAGATGAGAATATAGTGCATAAGTAATTCAAAGTCATTTCCCAAAAGTGAGTAAATGGAAGATGTAACGATACAAAATATTTCGATATGATATTATGAAAAGACCATACTGATTCCCATTCCCTAGTTAATTTTTTAGGGAGTAGATTTTGACTACAAACATTTCTTATCATCCCTAGGCTTATTAAAAGAGTCAACTTAAATTAAAATAAATTACATACGGTGAACTTATGTATATGTATGACTGAAGGTGTAGATACACGGAGGTCCCCGTGTACTTTTTTTTTTTTTGTATTTTTTTTTTTTGCGCTCATCTGGATTGTTGTCATATAGATAATTTATTTAGTTATTCATAATGTGAGGCAAGTTATCATGTATCATGAAGGTTGGATAATAAGAATTATATAAGTTATCATATATCATGCATATCTTTTATATCATTTATATATTTATCTCATGCATAACACATACTTATATCATGCATATAGTTCCTACATGTCTATCTTACATATAATGTTTATCTAAATATCATACATCTCATGCATATCTTTCATGCATGCACATCATTTCCTACAATGCTTATTATGCATATCTTTTCTATCTAACAATATGAAAAATTTGTTGCAATACAAATCAACTGAACAAAAGCATACATATAAATCAACATACATTCTGAAATAAAAAAAAATTACTGAAATTTAGAAATGTAATTACCCACCCCACTTGTCGGGCTAGGTTCTCGATTGTTAGTAATTTGTGGGAAGTTACGGTGACTTTTATATTGAGCTTAATAACCTAAAATTTACAAAGTCGTCCTATAACGATTCTCTACACGCTTATCTCTAACCAGCCACTTCAGGTAACCAACCTGAAATCTTAAGTCACTCAATAATTCATAATATATTAGTTTATTACGTGATTTAGCTTTAAAGATCATTTATTTGCCAAAGCATACCTTAAACGGCTTTCTCGGCGACCAATCCTTCTCCAAAGCAGTCAAATATTCTTCTCACTTTTTTTATCTTCTCAAACTCCTCTTTTCTTCATTGAATTTGTATCAGAATACCTTACGGGACTCGCTAACCATATTCGACACTTTCAGCACAAGATCAGAGCCTCCGACGGCTACCGGATAGGAAAACGACAAGAAAAATGAGGAAAAATTGAAGGAGCATTAATCAATGAAGTTCTAAATGAAAGATTTAGGTCCAACCAAGAAAATCCTCCGTATGAGAATTAATAGGGACAAGAGTGCAGGTACAATAAAGTTATCTCGGGCATAATATGTTGAGAAGGTTCTACATAGGTTCAATATGAGGTAATATTAGTTTGCACCCCCTTAAGCAATCACTTCAATTATCTAAGGAACTATCGCCTAAATCTAAAGCAGAGCAAAAATAGATGAAAAGAAATCGTTATTCTTCATCTACTAGAAGTTTAATGTATGAGATGATATGTACGAGACCAGGTATTGCACATGTAATGGGAGTGATCAGCAGGTATATAAATAATCCAAGAAAGAATTATTGGGAAGTGATGAAATGGATTCTCAAATACTTGAGAAGAACAATTAACAAGTCACCTTGTTTCAAACGTACAGAGATTAATCTACAAAAATATGTAGATTCAGACCTGATAGGGGATATTGACGATAGAAGCATAACATAGTATATCTTCACTTTAGGGAACATAGCAGTGAGTTGGGTTTCCAAACTATAGAAATTGTTGCACTTTCAATTACAGAAGTCGTATAAATTGCCAGCATGGAGATGATTAGACTGCAATCTGCAGAGCTTTATGGCAGACCTGGACAAGGAGCAGAGTATTGGAAAACTTCATAGTGATATTATGAGTGTTATTCATGTAGCTAAGAATATCACTTTTCATGCCAGAATGAAACACGTTCAGTTAAGGTATCACTTTATTCGTTCTCTTCTAGAACAAGAATATTTATTCTTGAAGAAGATACCTACAGCTCAGAATCCTACAAGTATGTTGACTAAGGTGGTTACTTTTGAAAAATTAAAGTTATGCTTGGCTTTAGTTGGAGCTCAAGTAGGTTGAGACCAGAGGGTTGAGCCACATTACAGTACATGAGTACGAAGATAGGAGAGGTGATTGCAATCAGTCTTCAAATAGAAGATAGTTATATAATGGAGTTTTATTTGGCAAGTAGAAGCATCCAAGGATTGGAAAACCTGTGTCGGTATTTGAAATCCTAGCGCCAAACCAAGGGCCCGAGAGCCCCGTCAATGTTTCCCAAAAAGAAATCTAATGCAAGCAAGCGGAAACCCGGAGCGAAGAGGCTCATTTCCAACATTCTGAAAACATTGCGTCAAAAAATTTGTCACGAGCGATCTAGTGCTAAAAAAAATGAATCCAAGACTCAAACGAGTGAAAAAGCAGCGCCCAAGGGCAACAGAGTGGTGTCCAAATCGCATCCTGCATCGGAGAGTCAAGAAACCCATCGCTCAAAAGTGGTGCACCGATGTTTCAACCGATTTTGCAGTTCAAAACTTTAAATTTCAGGTTTCTTCACTATGGGAAGGACAAGCGAACAACGCAAACCGGTGTCTGCAAGTTATGAGTGGATTTCTGCGAATCTCTTGTGCGATCAATAGAGAAGCATTTCTAAGTTTCGAGATTGTAGAGAGGACTTAAGTGTGTTGTAATATGTATATTTCTCTTCATTTCATAGTGATTTTTTTTTGTGCAATGTTGCTACGTGGTTTTTTCCAGTTCTCGGGTTTTTCCATGTTAAATATGTGTTCTATTTTCCAAGATTTCTTGTTTTGTGCACTTACATTCAATTATTTCCTTTAGATCTCTCAAATCAGTGTTTTTTAGCGATTTCAGAGAAGTGAATATCCCCCAACAGTAGAAAGTTTAGTTTATAAACTTTTAGAATTAATACTAGAAATTGTGGTAGGAATGATTATTATACCTAATTAATAAAAAATGACACTGTTCTCAAGCTCCTAAAAAATTTTTCGTAGGTATAGGAACGATAAATCACTAAAAATTTTGGGTTTATCAAGTTCTAATATTGGATGACACTGTTCTCAGGCTCCTAAAAGGTGTTTGAAAAGCAGGTTTGATAGAGTGTTAGTGATGGTAAGAGAATGACAATATGGGTGATTGACAACATTTGGATGGAGATAAACAACGTTCAACAGTTGACCCAGCTAAAAACTGTGGAACAGATGACGAAACAGTGTGGTACAGAGGTCAAGGAGAATCTTCACATATTCCTACATATGATACAGACAAACCACTTAAGGAAAATGATACAATGCTCCTTAGAGTGGAAAACAGATATATAATCTCAAAAAAAAAACAATTGCCACAAGTCTCTCAAAATAAAAAAAACTAACATATAAATAGTCTCCAAGTAGAAAGAAACTCCAAATAAAAATAAGAAAATATGAAGGAAATAAAAAAAAAATGGTGAAATCAGAAATTAGGAGCCCTAGATCACGGGAACCACAATTTCCAGTTCAAGAGTCTTGTGAGGATTGCAGGATCTAGTTATTTGTGATTTTGTGGGATCTTATGAAAGCGATAAAGCTCTCGTGCTACAAAATGCTTACTTTTTATTGTCATTTGGGGGAATCATATGAAGCATTGGAAAGGTAGCAAAGATTGGTGATCAAAAGGAAATTAGATAATGATGAAATATTCAAACTTTGTAGAAAGTTAGACGACTTGAAGTTTCGCATCCTTATGCCAATTTTCTCCTCTTATGCCTCTTAATCTATCAATGTAAAACATTAACTCAAGGAAAATGGCTTTTTTTTTTCTTTTTTTGTGAACATAGATTGAGCATGTTTGATCCATAATTTCTTGTAAGAAGGCAATAAATCTAAATATAAAAGCCTTTTATGTTGTTAGCTCATAATGTTAATTCAATGTAAATGCTATTCAATAAGATATATGTATGCTGGAGTTAGAAGTTATTGAGTTTCTCTTAGATTAGGTCAATCAAATTTTGCAAATCCCAAACAACAGAATACAATGGGTTAGGATGATATAAGGTTGAGTGGGCTTTCAAGGAAATCACAAGAGTTTACCCTGAGTGTTGAAATTTAGAATAATGCGGATTACAAAATTATTTTATTAATATGAACGGGGGTATAAATAATCCTTACAAGAATCCTATAATAAAAAAAATAAAAAATAACAAGAAAAGGAAAGATATATTACCAAATAGCTCCAATAATCAATTTATATTAATTATTTGGAGATAAAGGTAATAACATAAAATAAGAAAACCTAAAATAGAAAAGGAACTAGCTCCTAATCTAAGAAAACAAATATAAAATAAGTAATTAAATAACTCATTAATACAAGAAAATAATTTATTCTTCATAATTTCTCACAAGAATAAATTATTTCATAGTATAACTTCTAACACTCCCCCTCAAGTTGAAACATGGTTGAAAACTACGTTCAACTTGAATTTGAAAACATCAAACGATGTGCGAGGAAGATCCTGTAAAGTAGAACTTAAAGTTTTCATTCTGTACTGTGGTTGTTTTTTGCTGCAATTGCTGCAGTGTCTGTAGGTGGTGATACACCAAAAATATATGCATTTTTAGACTCATATTTTATACCCATTTTTGGTGATATTGCACTTTCATGGAGGGTATTTTTATGTTTTCTTGCAAGTAGTTGAATTTTAGGACTTAAAGCAAAAAAGAAGTAAAAATGATGAAATTTGGAGCAAAAAAGAAGAAGTTGAAAATTTGTTCAGCGCCAACGGCGCCAGAGAGCTGCAATTAATTAAATGAACACTGGTGTCGACGGCGATTATGGCAGTTCAGACCCTGTTTCTAGAAGATTCAACGAATCTGGACGCTTTTTGAAGTTTTTGGATGCACCTATTGGAGAACTGACTCTAGGCTCTATTTGGGGCCGAAATTCATCAGAAAAACTCTCTTGTTCATTATTAGCCCCCTCTTCATTCCTCTTCGTCCATCCTAGCTCATTTTCGCCACACCTCGCCTCCATACACTTTTTTCATTTTCATTCCACCACCATTTATGAGTTTATTAGTGATTTTTCTTTAAGAGTTTAGAATTTTTGTGGTGAGATTAAGTTTGAATTCTTCTCTAAGAGTGTTGGAGAAGGAGAAAAGTGAGATTTCTTCTTCCAACATTTCCTAGAAGAAGTTACAAGGGATTTGCTTTGAGAAAGAATTTCAAATAAGTGTTAATTGTTTATTAATATTGTATAAAATTTCTTTTATATATAAAATTTGTGTTTTGTTGTATCTTTCTCATAAATTCTGAGTAGTTTACTTTATCTTTCTTCCTGCTCTGAGATATGGTGAAATGAAGAGATAATATGGATCTGTCAATATTAAAATATAAAATAAATTGGGATGATTTTCAACTCCGAACTTAATTTACTTTTCGATCTGACCAATTGAATTGTTAAAATGTGATGTGAAACATATGATCCAAGAAATGGAATGTGCAATGCACTTGCAACATTTCAAAGATGTATGATGTCAATTTTTAGTAATTTTATTGAACATGGAATGGAAGTGTTTATGGATAATTTTTTTGTATATGGAACTTCGTTTGAATTATGTTTAAATAATTTAGAAAAGGTTCTAGAAGTATGTGAAAAAATCAACCTAGCACTAAATTAGGAAAAATGTCAATTTATGGTTGCAAGGAGAATTGTACTTGAGCATAAAATTTATGAAAATGGCATGGAAATGGATCCTGCAAAAATTCAAGTTATTGAAAAATTACCACCTCTGACTAATGTTAAAGGGATAAGAAGCTTTTTAAGATATGTTGGTTTCTACAGGCGTTACATAAAAAATTTTTCTAAAATAACTAAGCTATTATGCCAACTTTTAGAAAAAGAAACGAAATTTGATTTTAACGAAAAATACATAAAAGCATTTGAATTATTGAAAGATAAATTAATCACTGCATCTATAATAGTTCCACCTGATTGGAAGAAATCATTTGAAATAATGTGTGATGCTAATGATTATGCTATTGGGGCTGTGTTAGAATAAATGCACAAGAAAGTTTTTAAAATAATATATTATGTTATTAAAACTTTAAATGATGTTCAAATTAACTACACTACTACTGAAAGAGAGTTGCTCACTATTGTTTATATCTTTGATAAATTTAGACCTTGCTTAATTGAAACTAAATGTATAGTGCATACAGATCATTCTGCTATAAAATATTTGATGCAAAAGAAGGATGTTAAACTAAGATTAATTAGATGGATACTTCTATAGATGGATACTTCTATTAGATGGATACTTCTATTACAAGAGTTTGATTTTTCCGTAGTTGATAGAAAGGGAAATGATAATCAAATAGTCGATCATTCATCTAGACTAGAAAGAGAAATATTAACCAATTTTGCAAATAAAATTTTAAAAAATTTCTCTAATAAACAATTATATAGTATTGATGAAATGAATGTATTGTGATATGCCGATATAGTAAAATTATATTGTAAGTGATATTTTACCACCTGATATCAAAAATTCACAATTAAAGAAATTTATATATGATTCAAAATTCTATTTTTGGGATGACTCATATTTATATAAACGATATAAGGATATAATTATTAGAAGATGTGTGTCTTATGAGGAAACTCAACAGATAATTGAAAGATGTCATGATTCTGAATTTGGAGGACATTTTGGAATTAACAAAACTGCATATAAGATTTTGCAAGCTGGATTTTATTGGCCTAATCTTTTTAGAGATGTTAATGAATATATTAAAACATGTGATCGATGTTAATGAGTAAGAAATATTTCTAGAATAAATGAAATGTCTCTAAATTACACATTAAAAGTTGAAATTTTTTGTGTGGACATTAGATTTTATGGGACTATTTATACCTTCATTTGAGAACTTATATATGTATTACTTATTGTTGATTATATATCCAAATAAATTGAAGCTATTGTTGTACCTAGATGTGATGTTCGGAGTGTTTCTAGATTTTTAATTAAAAATATTTTTACAATATATGGGAAGCCGAAAGTAATTATTACTGATGGAGGATTTCATTTTAAGAATTAGAGAATTGAAAAATTAATTAAGAAATATGATATTATGCATAAATTTTCTACTGCTTATCATCCTCAAACTAGCGGTCTAGTAGAGATATTAAACAAATTTTAGAAAAAGCTGTAAATCCTTATAAATTAAATTGATCTGCTAAATTACTGCTAGATTAGATACTGCATTATGGGCATACGAAACCATAAGACTCCTATAAGAATGTCCCTATATAGACTTATTTTTGGAAAAGCATGTTCTTACATGTAGAATTAGAGCATAAAGCATTTCGGGCTATTAAAGAATTTAATTTTAATCTAAAAGATGCTCGTGAGAAAAAAATATTGCAACTCAATGAACTTAAGAAGATTAGAAATGAAGCATATGATAATGTAAAAATCTATAAAGAGAAAATGAAAATATGGCATCATCGGAAGATTATTCAAAAGAAATTTGAACCTGGACAAGAAGTTTTACTATATAATAGAAGATTGAGATTATTTCCAGAAAAATTGAAATCCAGATGGTTATGAACATTTAAAGTGATTAAAGCCTGTCATTATGAAACTGTTGTATTAAAGATCCTAACACTAGAAAGATAATTAAAGTTAATGGGCATCGATTGAAACATTATTATGAAGGGCACATACCACAATTTAAAGAAATTTTAATGTAAAGTCAACCCAACTAATCAAACTGTATGTCGGGCTGACGACGTTAAAATAAGCATTTTGTGGGAGACAACCCATATATAAATATATATGTCTATGTATTACTATTTTGTTTGATAAATATTTATATATTAGTAAATCATAATCCTACACAATTTTATATATTATAAATTAAGACAAATATTAGTATTAGAGGAAAATTTGGAATCGAATTGAACGAAAACGTGAAAAGAGCAATTTTGGCCTCTGGCGCCGACGGTGCCAGCATGAGCGCTGACGGTGCCCGCAGACAGACCAAAGCGCCGACAGCGCCATCGAGAGCGCCGGCCACGCTGATAGCAGTTTGACGGTTTAGGAAGAATTTTGGCGGGATTTCACTCCGTAATAACCGTCGGGAGGTTTTTTTAAAGTCCTAAAAACTGCCTTGGATGACCAAAAATTTCCTATTTTCGAATTTCATGGCCTCCAATTTCAAAAATATTTCTAGGCATGGAGTTTTCAATAGAAGAAAGTTTATCAGTTTTGACACGCAAAGATTATACGACAAAGTTATTACAAAGAAGAGCCTTATCAAGGAGAGAGGTTCTATCAATAATGGATTGATTAATCCAAGTTCTCTGATTGATAAAATTACTGTACAAAAACGATGGGAAGTTCTGTGATACACTATCGCTGCAGTTGTAGTACCAGTAGTGAAAGAATTCTATGCCAACTTACATGGAATTACCCAAGGAGTTGTCTTTGTATGAGGTAAGGTTGTACCATTTACTCCAGCGTGAATCAATGAGTTGTATAAGATAGAAAACGTTCCAATCTGTCATTATACAAATTTTATCCCTACCAGATATTTGATGCAAGATGTCTATAATTTTTTTATGGATGAAAGTGATATTTGGGAAATGCGAGATGAAGGATATGTTAGTTTCTCTGATTCATTGTTTAATCCAATATCAAAGCAATGACATTACTTCATTTCTGCAAAATTACTCCCTACCATGAATATTAATAGAGTCACCAAAGAAAGTGTTATTTTGAATTATTGCATTCAAATGAAAAAACTCATTGATGTAGGATCTATCATTTTTAAATCTATAATAGGTATTATTATGAATGGGCTAATTTATAGACTTGGACATCCTTCCACAATTTTTCTACTTTGTTGTCAATCTCAAGTTTCATATGAAAGTTAAGAA
Source organism: Phalaenopsis equestris (assembly GCF_001263595.1). Taxonomy (NCBI): domain Eukaryota; kingdom Viridiplantae; phylum Streptophyta; class Magnoliopsida; order Asparagales; family Orchidaceae; genus Phalaenopsis; species Phalaenopsis equestris. Next base: position 18,626 of record NW_018224767.1, on the reverse strand, counting down.
AAAGTTTTATTACCTTGAGAGCCCAAGATTCCTATTGATGATAATTATGTTGGGAATGGGAATGAAACATTAAATACTATCTTAGATCATTCATCACATGTTTCAACTCCATTGATGCCACCAACAGTTGGAAATTCACTTGCTTTGGAAAAGAAATTGAAGAAAATTGAAAGAGAACTTCAGATTATTACAAATGCAAAAAGAGATCTTAAGTACATTTTTTATCACCTAGAGTGGAGGATGAAAGAGAATTTTGATCATGATTGAACATTTGAAGTAGGATTAGTGCAGATGTTTAAAAAAAGTATGGATCGAAGAAAATTCGACTGATCAATTCTCGTACCGACCCTTCTACAATTTGTACGTTCATTACCAGTCTATGTCATGATTTTTGTGGCTTTGTTTTTGTTGTTGTATTACCAGTCTATGGGAGATTTTAAAGGAGAAAGCATTGAAGATGAGGCAGAATAATTGAAGAATTTGGACTCTCTACTAGTTTAGAATACTTATGTACTTAATGTGATTGTTTGGATTTGATTTAGTTTTCTTTGCTTTAGAATTCTGAACATTAATTGTGTCTATAGTTTTGTGTCAGCGTTTAGTGTTGTGACTTGATTTCGATGCTGATTTATAATTTAGTTTGCTTAATATGTGTGAAAGTGTGATTAAAAAAATGTATTTGTAAAAGTGTATTTTCATATATAAAAATTAGTTTGTTGTTGTTTGCGAAATTTTTATTTGTGAATTATTGTTAGATAAAAATTTATGTTTAAAAAATAATACTAAAAAGACTTTAGAGAAAATTGAAAGAAAATTGAAAATTGAAAAAAATCCAAAAATGAAATTTTTGTCCTGCAGCGCCGACGGCGCCCTCGACCCGAGAACAGCCTTTAACCCTTTAAAATTCACGATTTTCACCGTAAACCGTCATTTTTACTCTTTGAGTCACCTTCAACCTCCGGTTTTTGCATCTATGACTCGCATTTACTTAGATTTGAGGCGATTTTAAGGCCAAGGAACTTTGGATTTCATCTTCTCTGGGTAAGAGCTACTCTTTCAATTAAAAATTTTTTATTTTCACCAAGGATTTATCTCATATTGCCAAGATCCGAAAATTTTGAATTTTTTTAAGAGATTTTGAGAAAATCCTTTGGTGAATAACCCTTACTTAGTATATTTTTTATTTTCACCAAGGATTTATCTCATATTGCCAAGATCCGAAAATTTTGAATTTTTTTAAGAGATTTTGAGAAAATCCTTTGGTGAATAACCCTTACTTAGTATATTTAAGTTTAAAGCGTTTTACCTTGTGATTTTTGGAATTTTTGAAATTTATTCGGATTTTTTCAAATTTTCTCTAGATTTCCTATGGCACCAAAAACAAACAAAGGAAAAAAGAAAAGTAGATTATGATGAACAAAAATTTGTTAGCTTCAGAGCTAGTGCTCGATTCAATAGTCTACTTGAACATAAAAAAGTAATTCTGGATCGTGGTTTTAAAAATTCGGGTGGAGAAGTCGAGCGATTAATCAATGCTCGGCAGTGAGAAAGTTTTTATTATTTTACTGCCGATGCAATTATTAGTGTAGTGATCGAATTTTATGCCAACTTTACTGAGGCTTCTGACGACTTTGTATTTGTTCGTGGGAAAAAAGTGAAGTTTTTTCCAAGTAAAATTGATGATTTTTATCAGTTAGAAGATGTTTACAGTTGCCAGTATAAATCGTTTTCTACTACGAATGAGGCATTGGATGAGGTTATTTCTTTTCTGACTGATAGAAGAACCTGGAAAGTGAAAAATGGCGTTAAGGTAAACTTTCCTCTTTCTATTCTTATGTAATATCTAAGGTCTGACACTACTTTATTTCTGGAAGAATGATTCCGACAAATCATCATAGTGAGGTGACCAAGGATAGAGCCATCCTGAACTTCTGTATTCAGCAGGTGATAAGGATAAATGTAGGCTCTATTATTTATATGAACACTAGATCTATTGCTTTAGGTGAGACCACTGGTGGTTTGGCACAGCCTGCACTTATTTTTACACTATGAGAACAGACTGGAGTTGATTTTGGACCTGTGGAAGAGAGGATTGAGCCTCTAAAACCTATTGGGTCTGTCAATATAAAGACATGAATCTCATGTTGGATGAGGTCTGAAAGTAAAACCAGAGATATTTCTTCTACTTCGAGGACTCCTACTTCTAATGACCATACTAACCGAGAACTTTTAGACCAGATGATGATCCAGCAAGGAGATATCTTAAGAATGGATCATAGATTGCAAAACATGGATGCCAGAAATGCTCACACTGCTGATTTGATACGACAAAAGTTTGAATATGATGCTCCTTATGATGATGCACTAGTTAAATACATGAAGGGTGATCATTCAATTCAGTTCACTACTCACCCTGTTTTTTTACTCCATATCAGCGGCTGAATTTGGATGTAGAAGAAGAAGATGATGATGATGATTGGTGATTTTTCTTTTAGTTTATGTTTGATTGTACTTTGTTATTTTGTTAATGTTGTTATTTGCTTTTGTTATATTGTTGAGACTGTTTGTTGTTAAATTGTGAGACTGTTTTATTTTTTATTTTATGTTGTGAAACTGTAGTTTGTAAAACTGTTTTCATTTCTGGAATTCAGTTTAAATTTGTTGTTAGTTTTTATATTTTGTTAAATGTATTGTAATTAACTATTTCTCAACAGATTTTATATGTATTACGCGTAATTTAATGTTTCAAGTTTTGTAGTTTTTTATATTAGCACCTGTAGTATTTCAGAATTAAGTTTCAAAATCAGAACTTTCCAGAGGTATGTCATTTATTCATGTATTTAATGTTTTCTTTCACCCTTTATTTTTCAGTTCTTCATCCTAAACCTTTTAAAAATTTAAGTTTAGGGGGGAAAGAAAAATATTTTTAAAAAAAAAGAAAGAAACTTAATTTTATTTGTCCTCACTTAGCTATATTTTTTTTTTAAAAAATTTAAATTTAATATGACCTTTGGTATTAGGGGTTAACTTTAGATAACTATATTTAATTTTCTAAATATATAGTAAACTTAAGTAAAAATTTTCAATAATAAAGATTAATTTTAGAAATTAAGATATTTTGTATAAAAGAAAAAGACTATGTTTTTCTATTTTAAGTAAAGAAAATTGTATTTTTGAAATATTAAAAATCTTAAAGGTTCATGTAAGAAGAAAATAATTAAACTTTAAGAAATCTTTAAGTTAATATAAATTTGTTAAGTGAATAAATGTGAAAAAAATTTTATTTTAGGAAGAGGATAATGAAGTTCAAAATTATTAAAAGCTATCCAGATATAGTAATCCTCACACAAAAAAAGAGAGAAAGGAAAAGCGAAAAAAAGTAAAAGAAAAAAAAAGATATGGGGAGAAGCTTGAAGAGATGTCTAATTAAAAATTAGCTTCACTTGAATCAATTTAAAAAAGAAGGCTTCGCTACATTTTCTAAACTTTTATTTGAGTATTAGTTTATTATTAGTAAAGTTTTATGAAGTTCTTTTTCATATGAATACTTTAAGTGGCTTTAATATGATAATTTGTAATTTTTTCTGTAAAAAAATAGAGAATCAGAAATTTTGGACTTGATTGCTAAATATTCTCATACTTTTAGTATTAACTGGAGTTGTTTTGAATTTTTTTTAAGTTATGTTATTATATTTAGTAGACTAAGATATAGAAATCTAGAAATTAAATTTTTTACCATAAGTCATATTTTTATATAGTAAAGGAGTTACTTGAGGATAAGTAACATGTAAGTTTGGGAGATTTTGATACACCAAAAATATATGCATTTTTAGACTCATTTATACTCAACATATTTATACTCAATTTTGGTGATATTGTACTTTAATGGAACATATTTTTATGTTTTCTTGTAGTTTGTTGAATTTTAAGACTTGAAGCAATAAAGATGCAATAATGATGAAATTTAGAGGAAAAATGAAGAGGTTGAAAATTTGGTCAGCGCCAACGGCGCCGTTTGACAGAGAGCGGGAATTAATTAAATAAACACTAGCACCGACGGCGCTTATGGAGGTTCAGACCCTGTTTCTAGAAGATCTAACGAATTTGGACGCTTTTTATAGAGTTTTTGGATGCAACTATTGGAGAACCGACTCTAGGCTCTATTTGAGGCCAAAATTCATCAGAAAAACTCTCTTGGTCATTATTCGCCCCCTCTTCATTCTTTTTTGTCCATCCTTGCTCATTTTCGTCACACCTCGCCACCATACACATTTTCCATTTTCATTCCACCATTTAGGAGTCTATTAGTGATTTTTTTAAGAGTTTAGAGTTTTTGTGGTGAGATTAAGTGTAAATTCTTCTCTAAGAGTGTTGGAGAAGGAGAAAAATGAGAGATTTTTTCTTCCTATATTTCTTAGAAGAAGCTACAAGGGAGTTGTTTTGAGAAAGAGTTTCAGATAAGTGTTATTTATTTATTAAAATTGTATGAACTTTTTTTTATATATGAAATTTATGTTTTGTTGTATCTTTCTCATGAAGTCTGAGTAGTTTACTTTATCTTCCTCCTTATTCTGAGATATGATGAAATGAAGAAATAATATGGATGTGTCAATATTAAAATATAAAATAAATTATGATGATTTTTCAACTCCGAACTTAATTTACTTTTCGATCTGACCAATTGAATTGTTAAAATGTGTTGTGAAACATATGATTCGGGAAATGGAGTATGAGTTCTACAACCGAGTGAGAATCACATTTGATTCCATGAAGGAGAATTTCGTTCATGGAATTAAGTGTAAATAAATAGAGAAATATACTTTGTTATGTGTAGAATTGGAAAATTTTTAGGATGACAAACTAAAATTTTCAATTCGGTCTTAGTGTTTAAAAACTGTTTAACAACGAAAGCGAGAGTTAGCCTTCAGATGAAGGAAAGTGAGAGCTCTGGAGTGGTAGTCAGTATTCTCATAGCCTAGCTACGGATTTAGGGACTAAACCTGGGAATAGACAATGATTTTCTATAACATTATATCAGGGTAGAGAATTAAAACTGATTTTATTTGGCACAATACATATTAGAACAATTTATTTCACTCATTTTACCAAAACCTCATTGTAGTGGGAAAGATGTTTTTTCACATAAGAAATCTTAATCAATAAGAAATCCATAAGAAATCTTAATCACATAAACATAGTTTAATAATTTAGTAGTTACTGTTTAAACTTTGTATTTCAGTTTTGTTATTAGTTAAATAATTTAGTTCTGATCATATCTCAACATTTGAAATAAGTGACAGTAATTTCGTTTTAACTTTCTGTGAATTTCCTAGTAAATTTATCATTTCAAATTTAAACATTCCCCGTGGGATCGATTATTTGGGGCTTAAATAGAAAGTCTTTTATTACTTGATAACGATACGTATACTTGGGTAGAATCTCAACATTAATTGCTTAAATTTCTTATTCATAAAATATTAAATTAAGCTTTTGGCACCGTGCATAGCGGAATCAACTATATAATTTTTACACAACTATATTCTCAAGATCAGTAGGCGGACGATTCCTACAGATAATGTTGCAGGGGAGTTTGCAGGTAAGTAGACAGTAGTGGTTCCAACTCTTGCAGTGTCTGTAGGTAGACTGAAAACTCTTACTAGTACTAATGCAGGGAATTTGCAGGGAAGTAGACAAATTTAACTGTCTTTGACTCCAGTTCCTGCAGTGTCTGTAGGTAGACTGAAAGCTCATACATGTAATGATGCAAAGGAGTCTGACGAAAGTGGACAACTGTGATTGTTTCTTGACTGCAGTTTCTGCAGTGTCAATAGGAAGATTTGAGTTTAGTCTGTCATGTGTTTCGTCCTAGAGAGAATAAATGGGGGTTTCTGCAGCAAGGTTGAAACCGACGAAGAAGGGAATGTAAGTTGGTTGTCGGGATTCCATTCAAGGATACATCCAATCTCGCATCTACAATAGCCTTTTTCAAGTCGTTTTGCAAGCAAACCAATGATGAACTTCTCCTCTTTGGTTGGGAGTGCCATTGGAGAGAGATAGTCCCGCTCTTCGAACATCGGTGGTGGCTCTTCACAAGAGAGAGAAAGAGCAAATCACACCCAACAAATTCTACTGACAGAGAAAGCAGCAGAAGAAAGATTGGGTGGAAACGTAGCTCCCGTTGACGCTTGCCCAGGGAAGAAAAAATAGTGCAGGAGAGTGGGTTAGTGATGGATCTGGCTGCAAGACTCATGTTGAATATTTGTGGAAGAATAACAGGAAAAGACAGGAAGCAGTGTTGGATTTCAGGAGAAAAAAACAGTATTGTTTCCTATCATTGGGAAGAACAACAAAAAAAGACTACTTTGTTTCCTGGGGAAAAGCCCTTCGGGTAAGAACGGCGGGAACGTCTTGCTGCTGGGAAGGACAGCAGAGAAGCCACAAAACTCATCAAAGAAGGGTCTCCATTGAGAGCGAGAGCCAGTCGACAGTGGTCCGACTGAAATCCTGCGAGAAAAGGTCGCCGGTGCGAGGGCGGCAGTAATCCACGATTGGTTGCCCGAGTAATATATCCTCGATGAGGATCTCAAATATGTTGTCACTGTAGATGTACTCCAGTCTCGCGACAAGAAGGTCCGAGAATGGAATTCTGGGATTGACTCTTTGGCTAAGAGAGATCTAGCAGCTAAAACTACGTGCTATAAGGATCGATGACAGAAACCTTTAGAAAACCGAAAAGGTGAACCAGCGACATTTTGGGTGAAAAACGATAGCAGCTAGAGGAACCGACGGCTATAGATTTTCTAGAGGTCGGTAGAGTTGAAGCTCCCGGTTCAAGAAAGACCGACCATCAAACAAAGCTTGCAGGGAGAGAAGAAAAAATCGTTGTTTCAAATACCAAGATGAGCGACCCTCCCTTCCTGTAGTTCGACAATTCTCAAAAGAAGATTGGTAGCTATGGTACGAAATTAGGCCCTCATACCATGTTGAAATTCAGAAAAATGTGAAATACAAAATTATTTCATTGATATGAACAGGGGTATAAATAACCCTTACAAGAATCCTATAATAGGAAAAATAATAAAAATAAATAACAAGGAAAAAAAAGATATATTACCAAATAGCTCCAATAATCAAATTATATTAATTATTTGGAGATAAAGGAAATAATATAAAATAGAAAAACCTTAAATAAAAAAGGAACTAGCTCCTAATCTAAGAAAACAAATATAAAATAAGAAATTAAATAACTCATTAATACAAGATTAATACAAGGAAATATAATTTATTCTTCATAATTTCTCACAAGAATAAATTATTTCATAGTATAACTCCTAACAATGAGTAATTAGTTTGGCTCAAGCTTCACCATCTATCACCCATTATGATTTATTTTGACTTACTAATCATCTTATTTGAAGATAACCTAGAAATTTGTTTATCCTAAAAATGTATTTGATTGCATGTAATTAGGCAATATGTTCCGGAAATGAAAATTTTAATTTCACTCTTTTTTGAGTTAAATATATATATATATATAACATTTAATAGTTTTGAAGATATTTATGGTGCTTAAGATAAATATAGGTTTTAAAGTTTATCCAAACAAAGGAAAATCTAGTAAATAAACTATTAAATATGCTTTCTAACTTCAAGCAACCAAATGGTCCCTAACCAGGATTATACTAGTACCATACTTTGACATATGTAGTGTCGAGTATGAGGGTGGACGAATTTCAAAGCTAGACGATAAGAAAAACAACAACAACAACAAGTCTTTATCCTAATAAAATTTCAAAGCTAGCCATAAAACAAATAAGGAGAAAACAAAGACTACTGTCAGATTTTTTTAAAGCAGCTCTTTGGCCAAGCTATTAAATCTTTTGCCCTCTCAAAGTCATAAAATTCACTTAAATGATTTGAAGCTTTGTACAACGAGTAACACTTGCATCCCACTTGATTCTAAGTGATTATAAGAGCATTAACTTATGTAGAACCAATAAACAAAGATATCTAGTGAATGTATTGAACAAGAATTACGATCGATACCTTAATGAAGTTACTCATGATCAGAATATCAGTAACCGTTAAAACCCTTACATAAACGTTTTTCTCTCTTACTACTAATAGACTTACAAATAATTACATAAAATAGTCAACTTCATGTTTAAAAGAATATAGCTAACAAGAACATGATAACATGATAAAGAACAACTAGAGACAAACCATTGTAGGTAATAAGTTACCATCAATCAAAGCATTACGTTTGGTACCCACTAAAGAAAAAGATTAGTTAAAAAATTAATAAAAGTTTACCTGGGTGTATATCCACAGCAAAAACCTATAAAATGCATGTAAGAAAAAATAAGAAACATTGAGAGGAAGTAAGTGATAATATTCTGAAATAAGAAACCATCTTCTCCAGTTCTGCAAGTATGACCTCATTAATTCTACTTTGCAGTGTCAGTGCTAGAAGTTTTCGTCCTTGATTCCATAATACATGGACTGCACGATATGATTCCAGTGAATGGTACCCCTGAAATTAGACTTGTGGCGATTGGACAGAATTATGAGTTAAGAGTAAATCACTTAATAGTCTTACTGGACTTCACAAATATACAAATTAAACAACATAGACTCGCTCAACTAAAGACCATATGTAACTATTGGTATATAACATAAAATGCAATAGGAGAACAACAAACCATGAAAGATCCAAAAAAGAAACTCCTCACAACATAAACCTAACAAAAAAAACATAAAAGCTGACACACTTGAAACAGTGAGGATAAATATAGTGATAAAAAATTCACCTTGAGGTACAATAAAGTCCAGCTGTATGATGCACATGCAGTATCCCGATCTTTGAAAGCCTGCATAGGATAAAAATTGGAATGACAAAATAAGAATTCTCTAAGCAAATCTTTCTTCAGCGGTGCTAATACAAATTCTGAAAAAATATTTCATATTATGATTAAATAACCTTAATATCTTGGCGTATTGCATGCTGAAAGCCACTATCATTCATCATAGCATAGTAAAAAATGTCCATAAGTTGTGCTGCGAGCAGCGTTGGGTCCTGGAGCCTATTAGCCAGTACAAAACCCAACGCGCGTTCTAAGCAGTCGTGAGACAGAATACTAGCGTACAGAAAGCTACTCAATATCGGTTCTTTCTCAGCCTGACATTTTCACAAGAACATTACCTAGTAACATAGATGTAAAATCAGCAGCACAGTAAGTTACAAAGTAGCATGTAAAACTTAAAAAAGCCATTTCAAGGAATCGCAATTCATTTATTTATTATTTTAGTGTTGAGCGAAAAAATCGACATGGCATGGTTGGGAAAAAATTTGCGTACATAAGACGTAAGCAGAGCTGCGTCTGTAACCTGCAAACAGGTTACAGGGAGGATTTCAGGAGGTTATAACCGCGTTATACACCCTGTAACCTCCCTGTAACCTACCTATATATGAAAACAGAAGCGCGGAACTCACTCGAAGGTACAGGTAGGTTACAGGGAGGTTACAGGGGAATAACGTGGTTATAACCTCCTAAAATCCTTACGCAACTCTGCGTAGGTCTTTGTACGCAAATTTTTTCCCATGGTTTGCGCCCATTGGACAAATCTCGGGAAATCAGACGGCCATTTGATGACCATATTGGTGCTTCATTCAGTAACAAGCTAACATTGAGGACAAAATTTAGAATCTACTACAGAAAAATGTAATCTTCCTACAGGTTTCGTTGAATCTAAGGAATAAAGAATTCCTTAATTCTTCTCAACAAAACATATCTGGCTTCTCGAAGCCTAACATTTTGACTTTAATACGTACAGTAACGGGAACACTCCATCCAGAAACGAGAGAGAAAGAGACGAGAAATAAAAAAGCAGCAGTAACCTCCAACATGGTTTCCGCAATAATGGAGCCCCAAATGGTGTCCCAAGCAGGCACCGCAACGTCATTTAAACTCCTCGAGGAATGGATGTTCAAACTTGCCATCTACTATGAGAAGACAAGCGAACATAGAGAAGAAGAAAAAGACGAAGAAGTAAATACTAAGCCTCGATGCTGTTCCCTCGCGCTGCACACCATGAATAAGCTAGCAGCTTATGTAGGGAATTGAGATGAGCGAGAGACGAGATTGAATCACATAATAGGGTTTTCTAGAGAAGAAGAGCGGGGCTTCAAACGAGGAAAAGAAATGAAGACCGATAGAGAGCAAGAGAAGAAGATCATCGCAGCAGCAAGACGCTCGGCGGTGGTAATAAATAAGGAAGCGCGTCGTCGGCCGGACAGCTGCGGAGACTCGACGACGAGAATATGTGGACATTAAAGACCCTAAGATCTCCATTATTTACCAACATGGCCCTCCGATTAATACCTAAACTATAAATATTTTCTCTTACAGCTAATTTTAATTTAAAAATTAGTAATCTAAAGTAAATTTATTATAGATGATAGAACTTACTTTTGTGTCATTATTATATTGACTTACATTAATCTATTCTTTAGTCAAGTCATTTATCAAATATTATTCTAAATAAGTAAAGTCAATTTCATTGCCCACATTTTAATTGCTTATTTGTACTTTATTATAATAACTGCGCGGGTTATTTCTGGTATTTCTGGGTTATTTCAGGATTATTAAAAATAACTCAGAAATAACCTGAAAATAACTCAAGAATATCATATGCCGCACGTAGAGCTATGTTAGAAGTCCGCACAGAAAAATTTTTGCTTTTAGAGGCCAAAAAGCAAAAGAGATTGCATGGATGTGTTAATTAACATTAAAAATATAAGAGGAAATGGATTCATGCTAAAGTTATTATTATGAAATACTAAAGTCAATTAAAAAATAGTTAGAAAAGAATAAATAACAAGTTTATTTTTTTCACAAAAGGACAGGAGAGAGAAGAAAGGAATAAGACAAAGAAAAGCATGATGAGTGGAGTTCAGATCTTGATGTTTCGTGAAACAATGAATGAAGACCATATTCAGGTCATGTGCATTGGTTTCAATTTTATCGCAGAAGTAGAACACTGAGAGCTTACCGCATAAAAGTTCTAAGATCAGAAATGAGGAATATATATATATATATATATATATATTTGA
>NW_018224767.1:0-7503 GCF_001263595.1 Phalaenopsis equestris | reverse complement strand
ATATATATATGTATATATATAGTGATATTATGTAATTTGTATTAGGATAAATAAATGTAGACTTTAAAAACTATTGAAATTTTTTGTTCAAAAAATAGAACTCTAGAATTTTTCAATTTTAATTTGTATGTTTCCATTTTAGAAATTTCAACATTTTATGCTAAGAATTATATCCAAATATTATGATTAAATTAGAAAGCAAATTATTTTCTTAAATATATATCGCACGTCTGGTATATAATAGAATTCCATTAAGACAAGCTTAAGTGAAGTAATGAGCAGACTTCTATCAACCCGATAGTTCGATTTAATATTCCAGATGGGCAGATCAACTTAGCCAATTAGTTCCGCTGATAAATTTGTTCGTCATTAGTTTGACAGGATAGTTCGGCCAATCAATTTGTCAAAATCACTTAGCAAATAATTTTACAAGCTAACTCAACTTCATCAAATCAACCTGCGTCGAGTGGATAATTAAATGGACAAGTGATCAATTTACACGTCTAGCTCCTACAATTATTCAGTAATATATACTTTGTTATGTTTGTATAGCAATTAATGATAGAGCTTTTTATAGTATTTGTGTATAGTTATGAGTCTCCCTTCATTGGTTCAATAATTTGCCACTCATATTACTAACTTCCTTTTATAAATTAATAGAAAAACTTATTTCAAAATTTTGTAGTGCATAGCCTCAAAAGAGCTGGCCATTATTACTGCAAATGTATCTGGAGCCTGGAAAATTGTTGCCAAGTTTTGTGAAGTGCTTTCAAAAGGAGATGTTGAAGGTGAATGATCTATAACCTATTGTATCTCACGCAACACGTACATTGGGCTTCAGTAAAGGTTCATTATGTTATAATCTTGGGTTGCAACGTCCAATTACACTTGTATGGGTTATTAAAGCTGGCCAACAATCATTTTTTTTGTTGAAAAGAACAACTCAATGTCGAGCACTTCAAGCATGGGGAATAGAGAACAATGTGTTATTTTGAACATAGGTAAGTTTATCGCCGAGTAGACAGGATAGCCACCTTCAATTCACATGCATTGGTAGTAACTATATTGATGGATTTTATGACCTAGTTAGTAGAAGAAATTCATAAAAAGAACATTTTAATTTGGAAACTTATGTTTATCACATAGACTGCAACTATGATACAAGAGAATGAAGAAACTTAGGGAGCTTGATAGAATACCTTATTAAAGCAATATTGTTTAAGTATTTTGTAACACCAAAGGTGAACATAAGGAGACAAGAGAAGGAACCTATTGGTCGCTTTTTTATGTTTAAAAGACAAAAATATATAATTGTTTAAAATAATTTGTGATTATATATATATATAATTTTGATTTAGAAAAATAGTATTTTGATTTGAAAAGTAAAATGAGACTAACAAAGTTTCATACATTTTAATAGTTTAAATGACCGAGCACAACACTAACAGTAATACACCATTTCGAGAGATAGATATACTATTTGACAGTGAGCTCAATTATATAAACTAAAGAAATGTATGACATTTGTCTGGTCTGCAAACATTGTGTACGACCAATTGGTTCCTCTATCTAATATAGAAAAATTAGGCAGGGTTTATATTACATGGGTTCTAAAGTTTCCTATAAGAGAAAGCTCTTATAGTTAATTACATCTTGAATGACCGAAGTCACTTAAGAAAACTCTTGATAAAGATCAAAGGCTTTGTCTTCAAGATGTTCAAAGTTTAGGTTTTCAAGATAGTTTATAAGGAATGACAAGTGGGAAAAGCTCAAGTAAGAACATTTATTTTAGAAATCAAAGGAATGAAGAATAGGGTAAGTCACGGGACAGAGTTGAACTTCAGTGACTTCCCATGTTATCCTATTATAGGGCTTTATATTCTTGAAGTGGAATTATTTATGTTCAATCCTGACAATTATTAATTATTGGGCTTATACTTGTATAACATTCAATTATGCAAATGGTCTGAAAGATTGTATAATTTACATTGTATCGGACGACGACCTCGGAATCTTAAGGCAATTTAGAGCTTATGTTGCACAATGTACAAAAGCCTAAAATATAGAGTTAAGGTTTTTGTAGCACCAGCGACTACCTCGAAGTCCTATGGCTTTTTTAATTCTAGGGAATGGTTTAGCTGATATAGACTTATTTTACTGTTGTAGATCATCATCGTCTATCGTGGCTTGCTCTAATGCTCCTCATTGAAGTAGCAGCTTCAAGAATTATGTGTGTTATGAATTATGATCATTTATGCTTTATGTTTTGGTTTTATTTGTCATTGTTGTTCAAATACTTAAGGGGATTTTAATTTAAGTTAAGTGGCGTCGGTCTAGATCTCAAGGTGTCGTCGTCCCGGCACCACTATTTTTTCTTGAGTTTACTTAGCCTAAACAAGTGGTTAAACTCATTTAGATCGGAGAAAGCTCATTAGCAACCACAGGTTACATCATCCGAGGGTTCCTCATAAACTCAAAATGAGTAAGTTAAGAGCGTTCAAAAAGTTAGAAAGGTGTATTATTACTTTTGAAAGTATATTTTTGTTGTTTTGTTTTACAAGTAAAACAAAGCATGCATGAGTAAGAAAACGTTGTAAGGTAAAGTAATACAAGTGCAGTAAATAAATCATGGGGTGTGTACCTGGGGCTCCTGGTACAGCTGCATGGGTTAGTAGCATAAATTTTATATAATAAAGTGCAGGAATTTTAAACACATTGCAAGGAGAATATGACATGAAGAAATCCAAAACAAGTCATTGAAGAAAAATAAGAGCGAGTAAAACAAAGCTCGATGTCACATATGAAAGTCCGAGGCTAAATGTAAGACATTAGTTAAGGTGGGGGCTCAGAGCTAGGCTATGTGATTTTCTATCCAACACCGGTAAGAGCCGCCAACCTAGCAATCCGAGGAAGGGTAACTTCTAACCTCAATCTAAGTGATTAGTCCATTGACCTTTATAAGATTTCATCAAAAAATTCCTTTAGCTTATCATGCAAATAGATATACTTATCATTCAAAAGTAATCATGTTGTAAAAAAAAAAATTAGGTTCACGGTGTTATATATGCTTTGTAAAACACTATAGCCAATAAGCTAATCGCTCTAATCAAGCTGGGAGTATCAGCAACCTATAAGATCTAGGGGCAACTCCTACTGAGGTCTGGTGAATAATATCATCGATTTTACCCATTTTCCTGAAGGATCCTAGGTAGAAGGTATTATCCCAAATCCCACTTTGTATCCCTCGTTTAGCACACATAAGCGATGTCATCACTGTCCTCGCCATCAAGACCTCTGGCTCACACTAGCCTGATGATTCATATGTGAAAAAAACAAATATACCCATTTGCTCACAAGGATTTGGATACCTTATTCAAAATTGAAACCCTTGAGCATTGGGTTTAAATGTAGGATAAGTAGGGTAAGGTATTTTATTAAGATTTAGTAAGTTAACGGGTCTTGAAGCATATCTTGGTGGTTCCTTATAAGATTTTGCGGATGATTGCCTTCAAGGAATTATAATAGGGTCAGATGTCCTTCAAAATGTTTAGAATCCTAAAAAGGGGTTATGTGCATAATCCTAAACCACTTTAGAAGTTTTAAAATCATTTCAAGTTCATCTAAGCTTATTATGTCATTGGATTAATCAATCTTAATTAAGTTAACTTTTAATTATGGTGTGTTAACGTGTGTTCAGTGAACATTGAGGTATAACTTAACCCATGAGTAGGGCTAACTAGTCATTCATTATGATGTTGATGAATTATAAGAGTAAGAACCCTTAGGGCAAACTTGGTTATTAAGGAACCATCCCACTTCTTTTTAATTAATTTTGAGCTTGTAGTGTTTCAATAATGTTCATGATTACTTCTGTTCCTTTTATAAGCCTCATTGAATGATTTTAAATCAACCCTAGTTCACTACTAAGCTCTTAAAGGTTGAAGGGTAAAGTAGTAATTTTGTAAAATTTTTACAATTTTATGTTTTATCTTCATTAGGAGACTAAATTGCACTCAAACATTGATGGGTTTACATCAGTGAGCTACTATCTTCTTAACTCAATTCCCCCACATTATGATCATAAAAAACTTAACCATATTCCAATCCATAACAATTTAAATATTTACAATTTTATATTTTATAGAAAAGAAGTGAATTGGTTCCTACCTTTTAACCCTTTGTGTTTTGATCACTTCAAAGAGTTAATTGTCATAATTCTTACTCATTTACCCCTAATTTAACCTAAATTTTAATTTGGAGTTCAAATCTTCATAATTATCATTTTACCCTTTGATACGCCTATAAAATTATCAATATATATGACAAAAAAGGGGAAATTATATTAATAAACTTAAGAGGTTACAACTCTAAAATATGGGGGCCCTAGAGGTCTCCATGTAACAAAAGGGAGAGAGGAGGGGGAGGGGAGGATGAGACCAAGGCACCATCAGAATTTGAGGATAATCTAGCAAGCCAATTGGTAAGCTTGTTCCCTTCTCTGTAGTTGTAGATAAATGTGAAATGACATTTTTCTTGAAGGAGGTTAATGGCTTTTAACCATTGCATTACATGCCAAGAAGGAGGGGTAACACCTCTAATTATTTGGATGAGGTTTTTGGAATCAGTTTCCACAAGAAGATACTCCCATTTCATGTTAACAGCAATCTTGATAGCCCAAAAGGCAGCAGCTGCTTCCATCTCCAAAGAATCTTGTGCAAGCATAGGGCAGTAGAAAAACAGTTTACATAAACCATTTATGTCTCTGAAGATGCCTCCAAAGCCAGCAGTAGAGTTATTGTAACTACCATATGTGTTAACTTTAATATAGGGGTATGAAGGCTTGAGCCAATAAACTTTAGAAACAGTGAAAGAAGAAGAGGTGTCGTGAGACTGATGTGTGGAGTTCCATAGATCAGGAAAACCCTTAAGTATTACCAATTTGTTTAGGAATGCCTTGCAATTAACTACAATTTGAGCCACTTGAGGGAGAGAGTCTTCATATTTAGCTTTTTTGGCCATCCAGAGAAACCAAGCTACAGTGCAAGGCACAGTGAACAAAGGATAAAAAAGTTCTTTATATTAAAGTTTTTGATTTTTCCACCCATGTGTTAGTTCCTTCCAGACCTGTTGAGCAAATTTGCAATTGAAAAATATTTGCAATTGAAAAATAGATGGGAAAATAGATGGGAAATTGATTCAGTTTTAGAGTGGCATAGATAGCATCTTGAAGGACCTCTCAAACCCTTAAGTTTAAGGATGTCATCCACAGGAAGCAATTTCAGGAAAACTCTCCAAATAAAAAAGGACATAGAAGGGGTAAGAAACTTATTCCAGATATATTTTCCACAAGGAACAGTCACCCAAGTAAACAAATTAGCATAGAAAGCTTTGGACAAGGATTTTGCTTTGCAGTTCTTCAGTACCAATTTATCTTCAGTTTCTCTATTGAACTGAATTTTAGAGATGCACTCAGCAGCAGTAGGAGGGAGCATAGCCTTTAGAGTATCCAGGAACCAAGAGTTGTCAGACCACAGTCAGAAACTAAAAGATCTTTATTAATAATAGTAGGTTTGGGCAACAACAGGTCTTGGGGGCACCAATTGTCCAACCAAAAATGGATTCTGCCATTTCTCATATCCCAAAGGAAAAGATTCTCAGCTTTCTATCTGACTTTCAGCAATTGCACCCAAATTAAGAGTCTCCCAGTTTCCTGTTAACTAAGCTGGGGGGTGAGTGTCTACAATATTTACCCTTCATAAATAAAGCCCATAAAGATTTTTGTTATCTGAATTTAATCTAAAGCTTGCACAGATTCACCTGCTGAAGATGGAGCACTCTTTGCTTTGCCACTCTTTGCTAGTTGGCCCAATGAAGTTGTTGTCTTTGTCCTGACCATAGGAATCTATTGAAGCTTCTCTCCAGGAGTAATTGTGTAGACTTTTTCATAACTGACACTTGTAGTATGTATGAAGGGAAGGATGTTAAAATGCTTTTGAGGAGAGTAACCCTCCCTCCATTAGACAGAAATGAGTTAGTCCAGCAGTTGAGTTGAGCATCAATTTTGGAAAGGACATCATTAAATTGACGAAGTTTAGTTCTGCCCTTAATAATAGGTACTCCCAGATATTTGAAAGGAGGGACTAAAGTTAAAAAGTCAGTTGCTTGTGATATCCATTATTTAACTACAGGGTTAGCTTTTTTACCAAAAAATAATTGGCATTTAGATGAGTTGAAGTGCATACCAGAAGTCAGTTGGAAATGATTAATGCAATGTTGTATAATCTTGACAGCTGGTTTGTTGGCTTTAGAAAAAAGTATAAGATCATTAGCATAGATTAGATGTGTAACAGCCACATTAGACTTATGATGATATCTGGCATAAGATTTAGTCATCAAAGCTTTATCTATAATTCTAGAAAAATAATACATAGTTATAATGAAGATTAAAGGGGATAGGGGTTCTCCCTGTTGGACACCCCTAGAAGCAGTAAAATAACCAGTTGACTGGCCATTTAACAAGATAGAATGAGCATTTTGCTGTAGCCATCTTGAGATAAGATTGCAGAAATCCAGTGGAAACACCTTGCTTTGAGTACATCAATAATGAATTACCATGAGATGGTGTCATAAGCCTTTTTCAGATCCAACTTGTAAATCATATTTCCCCCTCTACAAGGTTGATCAATATCCAAATAGAGTTCTTGAGCCAATATCACATTATCAGGAATAAATCTCCCCTTAACAAATGCAGTTTGATTAGGCCTTATAAGATTAGGGGGATGAGGTTGAAGCCTAGCAACAATAATCTTACTAATGATCTTACAAAAGACATTGGTAAGGCTAATAGGCCTATAATTTTCCCACTTACTGCATATAGAAATTTTTGGTATTAGGACATAAGATGAGGAGCAGAAATAATTAGGAAGAGGGTGACCCAAAAAAAAAGCTTTGGACAACAGCAACCACATCCTTCTTGATGATAGGCCATGCTTTCTTATAGAATGCAGAGGTATACCCATCTGGCCCAGCTACTTTAGCACTATCAATATCTTGTAAAGCTTCCCAGACTTCAGTTTCTGAAGGGGAGTCAGTGAGTTAGAGAGTTGCAGTATAATTTAGATCCTCCTGGAAGACCTGTAGATCTAGAGGATTGATGTCCTGAGAAGGGGCAGTGAGAAGATTCTTAAAGTAACTAACAAAACTGTCAGCAATGCTCCCAAACTCAGTGAGCCATTCACCATTCTTATCTTTGATTCTGTGAACAATATTGCATTTACTTCTGTATTTTATAAAAGCATTATAGTACTTAGTGTTTCTGTCTCCTCCCATGAATCTGCTCACAGCGCCTTCTGCCTTAGATACTGCTCCAACCTTTCAGTTTCCATAAGAACTTTCTCAGCTCCAACCAAGAGGGATGCTTCATCAAATTCACCAGTTTCCAATCCAGCTTCCAATAGTGTCAGTTGTTTCTCAGTGTTGACCTCACTTTTGGTTGAGGTCTAG
>NW_018224766.1:0-961 GCF_001263595.1 Phalaenopsis equestris | reverse complement strand
GGATTTGAAGAAGAAGGAAGAGACCAAGAGGAAGAAATTCATTAGCAGAATTCACAAGAGATGTATAACAGTTTCTTAGTCGTTAGTATTGAAGGGATATCAGAGAAAATCAACAAAATTGAAAATACCTTGTCTGTATTGGAGTCTAAAGTATTGGAAATTCATGCACATCTTGAACATATTGGATGGAAATTTAAAATGTAATTTAGTCACACAAGTTATATAGAGGAAGCGAAAAAGGAGATGTTTCTTAAGAAAAAGTGGATTGAAGAAGATTGCATCAGAGCATGTCACCACTGTCCGTTTTATCAACTTTATATTCTAGTTGCCCCAGGAAAGACTAATGAAAGACTTGAAGTTTTTCCTTCTAATGAAGAATAAATTAAGTTATATGTTTGTTTTTGTGTGATTAAAGTCATTATCTTTAAGTGTTTTTAGAGTTTAAGACATGTGTTAGTGTTTATGTACTTATGTGTTTAATTGTGAATGTGTGTTAAGTGTTTTGTACTTATGAAAATTTTCTCATTCGAGACTATTTGGAGTGAGAATTAAGTGTTAATAGTATTTGTACTTGTTAGTGAATTAATATAAGTTCATTTTTTGTGAAAATTTTGTGTTGTTTTAGCCTCGAATTGAAAAAGTTAATAAGGAGAATTTTGAGAAAGAGGGGAGTTATAGGAAGTTGAAAAAAGTCAATCAAGTGTTATGAGACCATTTAGGGGTGTTTTACATAGGCAAATAGTGTATTTTACTTAAATTTGAAGATTTCAGAAATAATGCACTGGCGCCTAAGCATGAGCATTCTCGTGCTTAAGTGAGATGTAACCCGAGAGACAGGCGCCTAAGCACCACTTACCCGCGCTTAAGCGCCGGCTCACGAAAACCAGTTCCCAAACGGTTAAAAGTGAAATTTCGGTCCAAAAACACCATTTTTAATGCCTCTCATCGTCTTCTACCTCTC
>NW_018224765.1:937-8123 GCF_001263595.1 Phalaenopsis equestris | reverse complement strand
CATTCAGAATAATGCGGAATAAAATGGAATACATCAGAATACTTTTGTTGATATGAACGGGGATATAAATAACTCTTATAAGAATCCTATAATAAGAAAAAGAATGAAAATGAAATGATATGAAAAGAAAGATAAATCATCTGATATCTCCAATAATTAATTCATATTAATCATTATGAGATGATAGGAAATAATATAAAATAGGAAAATAAATAATTCATAATATATGAAACGAAAATTTCTCATCATATTAAGGAAAGAATTGATTCCTCATAACTTTTTCTAGGAATAAATTATTTCCTATTATAAGTCTTAACAGGAAAGACAATAAATCATTAAATTTAAATTAGATATCTCAACACTCCCCCTCAAGTTGAACATGGTTGAAAACCATATTCAACTTGAATTTGTAAACATCGATCGTGGTATGCTGACTGGATAGGTAGCATCAATTTGCCAAAAAAAAAAAAAAAACTCCAACAATCCTTAAACTGTAAGTGTCGAAGCCGAAGTTCCCAAAGCCGAGAATGTCGAAGCCTGAGGGCGCCGAAGCCTGAGAGCTCTGAAACTGAGAATGTCGAAGCCTGAGAGTGGCCGAAGACTGAGAGTGGCTGAAGCTTAAGAGTAGCCTGGATGAGGGCTAAGCTCAATTTCAAGACATTTATGAATTTGTAAGTCACCGGTTGACTGATAAATGTATGAAAGTAACAAGAAGGTTGCAATAATGCTGCAAGAAAGATGTAGTAAAGCTGCAAGAAGACTGCATGAGGTTGCAGGAAAGCTGCAGAGGTCCAACGACAGTGCTTAGGAAAGCCGTAGTTTTCAGAGAAGGCTGCAATAATGCTGCAGGAAAGAACATTGCTTTCCTTGGGAAGAGCTGGCCAAAATATGCAGGGAAAATTTGTTGAGGTAGATCCGACAGTGAGACAAACTGCATGAGGGAGGTTTGACAGTGACGGGAAAGGCTGCAGGGGAGAGAACCGGCTGCAGGAGTAAGCCCGAAGGGCCAGTCGGCAGCAGAAATATCCGCAGAAAGTTCTGGCGGCAGGAAAGGCTGCAGAAGGGAATTTCATCGGCAGGAAGGACTACAGGAGGGATTTCCAGTGACAGGAAAGTCGTCAATGGATAGGTCCCACTATAGGTAGGTGCTTCGACGGTCCTGTAATGAAATCAGAAGGTCCGACAGCTGGAAGATCTCGTAGAAAGGATCTGCGACTGAAAAAACTGCAGGGAAAACGACCATGAGAGAACCCGAAAGAAAGTCAGTGTTATGTAAGATTCTATGAGGGACAACGATTTCCACCAGAAATTAGGATTTCCACTGGAGATTTTTCTTGATGTGCACTGGAGAGAAAAAACAAATCCCATTGGCAAACCAAAATTTATATTAGGAAGAGAAAATAATGCCCACTTTTTGCTTAAAATGCAGGCCTGCAGTTGCTCAAATGCCTGTGTATGGAAAATCGTTGAAATTCCAATGGTGTAGAGAACCAGACACCTACGCAGAAAAAAAATTGAGGCACGGCAAAGACTGCTGAAATTGACTCTGACGACTGACGGCATCTGCATAGGGAAAAAACGAGGTGCGACAGAAGCTACATGAATTGTAGGCTACAGAGAAAAATGTAGAGAGGTCTCCGGTTCTGATGGCTGCTTGAAGAAGGTCTGGTTGGAAACACAGCTCCCCCTGACGCTTTAGGCAGGGAAGAAAAAATACTACAAATATAACCAAATGCAGCTGAAGAACCTCATAAAGAAATTATTACTCAGATTGTCCAAATTATATCTCCTCCTTCAGTTTTTCAATTTTTGAAAAACAATTCTTCCCCATTTCTCTTAAAAAAATGAGAGAACGATAACTGAACCTGATTGTATAGCCTAGACCAACCAATTCCAACACTTTTGGAAACATATGAAGAGCATCAATTGCGCTGATAACAGCTGATAAAATCCACAGAGCAAGCAAAGCACCAACTCCGTAAAACAGGATGAAGTAAGTGTCATCTAAATCCAACTTGGAACCAAGCTTGCTAAGTAAATATTCATCCTCGCTTAGCTCTCCATCATTCAGAGTCTCTACAAGTGAGAAATCCTCCGTTACCGAAGCCTTCTTTAGCTCCAAAGCATCGCCGAACTTCTTCGACACGATGGTCAAGGTCTCTTCAAAGGTCGTGGCTCTTGACCAATGCAAACATGCAAATCCGACCAAGAGGAAGCAGAAACCGAGGATTTTGAGAGCGAAGAGATCAGCCGAGCGGTAGAAGAAAAGTGGAGGCCGAATCTGTCGGGCGAGGAAGGAGGTGACGGAGGGCTTCGAGCAAGAAACAACGAATGTCTCGATGTGCAAGGGCTTTGGTTCGTGAATGAAGGGAGAGAGTTATTTAAGAGAAAGATAGCTCGGAGAGATAGTCGCCACCGGCAAAGAAGAGTGGGTCGGATGGGCTATCGCCTGCGAAAGGATGGGCACCACAACCACCGTGAGGGGATGGACAGCGGTGCTTGTCAAGGGCGAGGAGCCCCACGCCCTGCTTGTTGTCCAGGAGGTTCTCCACTTGTGGTCGACGAAGATAAACACGGTTGAAGTGCCGCACACAGGCTCGAAGAAGAGCCGTGATTAGACAACACGAAGATAACGATGCTTCTGCAGGTATCTTACTCCATTCTCATCCCCTGTAAAGCTACAACGAAAGATGCCAGAAAAGCTTGTTTCAAAAAGAAACTTAACCAAGTAGCGGAGCCACTGCAATGGGAGTAGTGATGGTCAAGCGAAGCTTTTCAAGAACGATGAAGAAGGTGAACACAGTGATCCAATAGGAGGTGATCGTGAAGTTTAAAAGGTAGTCCGACAATTCTCAAAGAAAGACTGATGGATAGAGCATAAAATTAGGCTCTGATACCATGCTGAAATTCAGAATAATGCGAAATAAAGTGGAATACATCGGAATACTTTTATTGATATGAACGGAGGTATAAATAATCCATACAAGAATTCTATAATAGAAAAAATAATGAAAGATAAATCACCTGATATCTCCAATAATTAATTCATATTAATTATTATGAGATAATAAGAAATAATATAAAATAGGAAAACAAATAATTCATAATATATGAAACGAAAATATCTCATTATATTAAGAAAAAGATTTATTACTCATAATTTTTTCTAGGAATAAATTATTTCCTATTATAAGTCTTAACAGGAAAGACAATAAATCCTGTAATTTAAATTAGATATCTCAATAATATAAGTGTACAAAAAAAAAATTAATATTTAATTTTATTTGCTATTATTATTTTAACTTTTAGACTACAAAAGTATGATATTGTAAGATATTGTAATATATTGTAAAAAATATTTTCAATAAAATAGTCACTTAACTCCAAAGTTAAAATCTTCTTGAATTCCTAGTTAGGCAATGATTTTGTTTTAGATTTTTCATATTTTTCTCATCATCATTGGACCTCTCCTAAATAGTATAATTTTTTTGGCTCATACTTCACACATTTTCATGATAAGTCAGCTAAAACCTCTAACCATATTTATAGTTGGAGAGGGTTGTTTCAGCCATGCTGAATTCTAAATTTTCATGTGTATAGAATGGATGGAGTCAGTAGTACATCATTCACGAACAACTACACATGAAAGAGTTGTCCCATCGATCCTCTGATGATTGTAGGCACCGACATTCTTGTCGCCCAAGTCGCATAAGACTATAAACATGCGTGAAGATGACTCCTAAATATCAACTCAATTTATGTATAAAATATAGCAATTAATTAATAAAAAAATATTTCAAGTAACACATCTATTTATTAAAAAAATTTGGCATTAAATTATTTATTTAAATTTTGGAATCTTTGTATATGATTAAAAACATATAATTTTCTTATCCTATAATTTAGTATTATCTATCATTCACAAGCTTTCCTCACCATATGGAATCTTTATTCTTAAGCATGGATGTGGTTCCATTGCTCTCTTCAAGTTGCGCATTGGCCCTTATCCTGTTCATAACTTTTTTGACTCTTTAAGAGGACAATTTAACTGCCAACTCCTAACACCTATATGACCATTTAGACCATAACAATTTCGGACCCAACACCAAACCTAACTCATTAAAATGACATTTCTAACTTTAAAAGGTTAGAAATATCGAATCAATACAATATGTGAATTGAGTTAAGATAGCAACGAACCACAAAAGAAGAAGTTAAGTCTGTAAATGAGCCAAGTAAGGGTGTGAGTGAGCCGAGTCAGCTCAGGAGTTTGATCAAACTGGAATGTTGATAAGCTTATGAGTCGAGCTTATTAAGCACGAGCTCAAGCTCGAGATCAAACTCAAGCTCATTTATTAAATGAGCATAAATACATTCAAATATGTCGGGGCTCGCATATCTGCAAGTGAGCCGGCATGGCTAATCATTTGCTAGCCATGTTGGTGTCTTCTCTGGGGAGCTACCCCAACACTTCATTGTTTTCATAACAATCATTTGAGGTTCAAACTGAGTAGTCAACCGACCCTCTATATTGAAACAATTGAACATACAAGGATGAGTTTACAAAGATGCAATACATAAAAATACACTATTTCTGATGAAAATTTCCTGAGAAGTAACAAAAAATTCATCAAAAATTATTTTTGCGATGCACTTTCGATGTTAATGTTTCCCTTAAATTTCTAGGTCGGAAATGCATTTTGATTCTAACAAATTCGTCGAAAAATGATTTATTTGGCTTTTTAACGCAATATCAGTAAAAAATTCTCTAAGTTTTGCGGACATATTAATTCACATGATTTGTTGCAGGCGAACAAAATTTTTTACCATAAATCATCGGACAAATTTTTTTGAGGGGAATTTTCCCTATCACAATTTTTTTCGTATCAACTGGAGCAACGAAAAATTGATTAGAAATCCGCTAGAAATCAATACAAAATTAAAAAAAATAATGACATTGGATACCCATAGATTTCCATCTTTACAACTACAATTATAATATAAAACTATGAGTTTAGCCTAATTAACTTTTAGGTAGAGGTTTAGTTTAGCTTTTTTGACCAAATTAACTGTTTATGTTAGGTTTGAGTAGACTTACACATATAAATTTGACTTGAATTTAATTTGAATATGACCAAAAATTAAAGCTAAACAAGAAAATATATATTTAAAAAATGATGGTTTGGTCACATTAAACCCCGACCAACTAATGATCCGATTAGAATAACAGATGTTTTAGATTCGACTTATGTTAAAAAAGACAGAGATAGATCTAGAAAGACTTGAACAGGAAGACTTGGGCTTATTGTATAAAAAATGATCTTAATATATTAGAATTAAATGAAAATATGAAACTAAATAAGACAATGGAGAAAAAGAATTCATGCAACCGACCACATTTAGTAGGATAAATGTTTTGTTGTTGTTGTTGTTGTTGTTGTTGATGATGATTGCTATGTCATTACTTAAATGGGTTACTTGGCTCTACTTTGGGTCAGTCGGGTCAAAGATAAGTCGAATTTGATTCAAATTATACTTGAATTTATAGTCTATTGGTTGGAAATAAAATGAAAAATTGTTGAATACTTTGCACAAAAATATTTTAATTTAAAAATTTTGATCTATTTAAAAGATAAATTTGATTTAAAAACTTTAAATTAAACCAAAGAAGAATAAGAACCTAAATTTTCCCTTGTCGTTATATTTCAAAATACTGATTCATGAATCTCTCTCTCTCCCTCCCTCCTATTCACATAATGCATCATGACGGCTGACCCCTCTTTCCCATTAACGGCCACGTGGATCTCGACTTTGACTAGCTTAACAGTATATGGGCCGGGTCCACATTGTTCTAGCTCATTTTTTTCCAGACGGCCCGGCTTACGTGCCTGCTCGGCCCGATAGCTAGTGGTGGGTCCCATGCCACGCCGGCTCTCAACAATTTTGGTTGTTTGGAACAACTTGTTAAGTGGCTCATTTGTTAAGTAAACAAATTAAATATGAATAAATTTCTCGAAATATAAATGAACTGAATATAAACAACCATTTGTTCACTCGTATTAGACTCATTTTATCTTGAAATAAAAAAAAATATATTATTTATGTGATAATATATTATATATATTTATATCTAAGTTTTAAATTATAATATATCATGTAGCTATGTAGTTTTGCGTATTATATTTCATTGAGTTAATGCAGATTCAAATTCAACACTATACATCTATTTTTTTTTCAATTAATTTTAATTAGCAAATTTCAAGTATAACACGAGCTGAACGCTGAATAAGAATAAAAACTTTTTAATCGAACCGAATATGAATACACTATTCATGGAAAAATTATTTCATGTGGACACCGTATGCAGAAATGCATACGGTGTCCGATCTGCGCCATTCATCACATGAAAGATGGATAACGGTGGGCCCTATTTTAAATTTTTTTAAAAAAAATTGCTTGACGATTGATGGACGGTAGAGATCAGACACCATATGCATTTCTGTGAATAATTTTTAGTATTAATGAGCCGATTTTGAACACAATTAATTTCGAACAAACCGAACGACAAACCCGAACTCGCAAGAGCCCGACTCGCAAGCCCGTGACAAAATGAATCTAGGGCATATGTTAGATTGACGCGTCCCAAAAAGGTTAGGGTATGCTGGCCATTGAATGGATGATATGGCGAGCTAGTGGTAGGGGCAAGTTGGCCACTAGGGTCCTTTTCAAGAATAAAATAATGGTCAACTAGGAATTTGACAAGTGAGTTTAGAAGGGGGGTGGAGGATCAATTTTTAATAAAGCACCATCACAGTTAAATTAACAGGGTGATGGCTGACAGATTTATTTATATAGGGGCAAAAATGTGTTTTTTTTTTTTTTTGCATTTTATAAAAAGCAATTTTTTTTTTGCATTTTATAAAATTTGTGTTTTTTTTGCATTTTTTTTTGTTTTATAAAAAAAAAAATTGTTTTTTTAACGTTTTATACATAAATGATGAAATTTAATAAAATATTATTAATTTTTTTTACTTTAAATTAATTAAAACGATCTTTTAAGAAAATTATTAGATATCATGATAATTTTTTAAATAAAAATGTTTTATTTAAATGATATTTGTTAAATTTCTTTGAATTTATTTAAAATATATTATTATTACTAGATATATATATATATATATATAAC
>NW_018224765.1:0-716 GCF_001263595.1 Phalaenopsis equestris | reverse complement strand
ATATATATATATATATATATAGCATTTTTGTGCTATGCATATAAATATGAAAGTCTAGAAGTTAAAACGTAAAAACATAAGAATTGTGTGGTATGTATTTAAAAACCCTTAGATTTATTAAAAATGTACTTGTAATACTAAGTTCATTTTGTATTTCAGGAAGATTTACATAAAGATGTATTCACTTATCTACTTAATTTGTACGTACATATCATCTTAACTACGCATGAAAATGTTGGGTGGCATGTTTGTAAAAAGTAAAATTTAGATGTTAGATATATAAATACATACGAATTAGGTGTTATATATGTATGTAAATGTCCCTTCACTTTGTGCTAGAAGATGTATCCCATGACGACTACTCGAGCAACGTTTCTCTTAAAGTTGCGATGGAGAGGTTCACACACACATGAAGTTGTTCTACTTTCTCTTCATTTCTTAGGCTAACTATGTTGCTACTATATCATTTACAACATTTATTTTAGCTTAGGAAAGAGTTGCTTTTATTTTTTTCCTTAAATGTCTTGCAATTTATTAATAAATTTGGCAAAGTTTCTCCTTAAACCTTATTAGAACAGGAAAAAAAATTCATATAACTCACTAAGACAAACAAATCAAGATAATTAGTGCAAGTAGGGAAACATATTTAAAAGCAATCGAAGCCACCAAAAATGACTACATTTAAGGGTGATGACAATCTTACTCTAATAATAAGT
>NW_018224764.1:1401-3871 GCF_001263595.1 Phalaenopsis equestris | reverse complement strand
ATTTCTCCTCGGATCTCCGAGGGGAAAACTCTCCATGACGTCGCAAAATAGGATAGCTACGAAGCTTTTCCTATTTTTGCGAACTCCTCCAAACTTTACAAAGCAAGCCAACTACAAAGCTTCTCTCCCTTTATCAAGTCCGACCTCCCAATTTCTCCAAGTAAAGCTGGGGAATCCAAAGCAAGGGGAGTGAGGTACTCCGACCCATCGGGACTTGTGTTAAGGCTCACAACAAAGGGGAGACACTCGACTCTACGAAGGGCGTTTGGTTACGCACAGGAAGTCATAACCTAAATGTTAGCTCTAGGAAATCGACGATCCATCACGCAGGCACGTCGTCGCACCGACCCATGCCGGCGCACGCACCCCGTATGGGCGATCGAACCCAGACTCTACTATTCCTAAGGCTGGCTAGGAGGTAGGTCATCTAACCACCGTGACGGTTGTAGACACATTTTCTTTGCTCGTTCCAAGCTCGCCGACAATCAATCCATTCTCCAATGTGCCTCGTAAAACATGCACAGGACAACAAAAAGACGGACAATTATGAGGGCAAGAGGTATGCGAAGTACCAAAAAATAACTGATTTTGGCATATGAGAATGCAACTGACACGTACCTTCAAGAGGAGAGGTTCGAAGGCCTTCATGTGCCGCGACGTCGTCACCACCCCCAACAAAAACAAGCAGCTTTGAGGAAGTAGAGGATGCTCACAATAAAGACTTTGCTGGTGGAAATTTACCGTCGGGGGTGGAGAACGACGAAGAGAAAGCTTCCCCCTTCAAAATTTAAAGGGAGAGCGAACGTTCCAAAATCTTGCTAGGGATTTGTGTGAGGGAGAGCTAGGACCACCGGGATCAGGATGTGGCAAGGAACACAAGTTGACGAAACGTCACCGGCGAGGACTAAAGCCGGGGGAGGGGCGGCTAAAGTGGGAAAGAGACTCCACGCGAGCTCTCTCTCTCTCTCTCTCTCTCTCTCTCCCTCCCTCCCTTTATCTCTCTTTCATAGAAGCCTCGGCGGCTAGAGATGTCAGCGAAGAAAATAACTCTAGCAGCATCGGACTCCACTTCGGCGAGGTGGGTCGGCGAGTGGAAGTGCGGTAGAGAGGAAGAAGAAGCCGGTGAGGGAGGTTCTGTTGCTTTGCAAAGAAGAGGAGAGGGTCTCGGTTTCGGTTGCCGGAGGAGGAAGGACTGTGATTAGGCCGACGGCAAGCCGGCGATGGAGATCCGACCAAGAGGAAGGGAGCCCGGGCAAGCTTTTCGTGAATCCGAGAGGGGCTCGAGGCAGAGACGTCGCATGGAGGTGGCGGCGTCGGTCGCCAGCAGGGGGGAGCGTCGCCGGCGAGGCCAGTAGTGAGGTCGGTCGGTTTCAAGGTCTAGGGTTCGTGAAAGGGCCGTGACAGCGCTGTGTCGCAAGCGATCAGGGAGGTAGGGGAAAGGAGCCGTAGATTTATAAGGAAAATAATATGTAATATTATAATATTATATAATAATATCATTAATATTATCATTATTATTATCCTTAGTGTATTTTTAGCTCGTACACTTCCTCACAACGAAGTGGATGTCCTTCCTGGCTAAAATTGACGTTCCGGACGTGTTGACGCAGCCCGTTTCGTCATTCGGAGTCGTTTGTGCCACTTTTTCGACTATCATGTCCAAAACGATAATTCACGCATTTTTACCTCGCCCGAGAAGTCGTAGCGAAGTGGACATGCCCCGTAAGTAAAATCGACGTTCCGGATATAGTGGCAACGTCCATTTCATCATCCAGGTCATCTAGACAACGTTGTCGACGAACGTGTCAATTTGAACCAAAATTGCACGCGACGCGCCCCATAATATTTTTTGCCCCGATCGGAGTCGTTTGATGTGCCAAATGCCGACCGGACTTCACCTAAGCGAAAGCCATAGCCTAGCAGAATGAACTTGACTATGTACCCCTCAACACGTGCCAAAAAGGTCTCGAGTAGGTGTCTAAACTATCAGACCTCACGGACAGACCGTAAACTATCCTGAGTGATGCGGGTGGACACCCTACACTCGTGACATCAAAAATTGATGCCAATAAAGGACCCCCAACAAGTGTGCTGCGCAGTCAAGTCACAGTGCACTTGTTGGAAGATGCTCAATTTTTTATCAATCCCAGGTTAGTAATGAAGCTACTCTGCCTAAGCGATCAAAAAGAGCCAAGTACCTTATGAAGGAAAAGTCATGAGAGCCAAATCCACTTCTAGGAGGATGGAGAGGAATGCACATGGGACTTACATCCACCCCGACAATGGGTTCAGAGGCCGTAGAGGCATAACCCAGAAAAGTGGTTCAGAGGTTGTAAAAGCATGACCGCGTCCGGTAGGTTCAGGGGTCGTAGAGACGTAACCTACAAATGAGTTCAGGGGCCATAGAGGCATGACTCAGAAAAGTGGTTCAGAGGCTATAGAGGCGTAACCACGAAAATAGGTTCAGAGG
>NW_018224764.1:0-1106 GCF_001263595.1 Phalaenopsis equestris | reverse complement strand
CTTGTGGACTTTATGTCACTCATGAGAGGAAGGAAGCTTGGCTAGGAAGCCGCCTGTCACTTTAATGAGGAATGCCATGGGGCCTCACATCGCTCACTAAGCGGTAACAGGTTGACTAGATCGAAGGGAGAATACAAACGGACTTCGGCTCTCCTCTGTACACTAGTCCGCATTGATCAGTTAGGAAGGAGAGCCATGAGACTCTGATCCCTCCTGCGAACGATTGAGGTGCGTGCCTTAACATTCGCACTACATTTGTGCTGAATACTAAGAGTTCTACATCATCACCTGAGAGGTAGCAAAGGTTGGTTAGGAAGCCGAGCAACAAAGCTAAATCATCGAATGACGAGATGTTCTCATAAAAGGAATGCACTTGAGACTTATATCCACTCTAGACAGAGGGTTTAGTGACCCTGAAACAACCAAGGTGTTAGAACCCTGAACGCCTATGCTATGAGTGAGGACTACCGTCGGGCCTTACGTCGCTCTTTGAAAGGTAGGCGAGTTGGCTAAGAAGCTCAGCATTAAAGCTGAAATGTCTAACGACAAGATCTCATAAAAGGACCGACTACAGCATCGTGAAATCCGAGAAACATCGGATCAGGTGGCTAAAAAGCTGAAAATGTCAAAAGACAGGATGTCCTCATAATATAGTAGACTCTAAGGTCGTAGGGCCCGAGGCACATCGATGTATACGGCTGTGGAGCCAATAGAGTCGTCAAGAGACGAAACACCCTCATAAAAGAACTGACTAGAATGTCATAAGGTTCGAGAGGTGTCGAATGCTAGCTGAGCAAAGCAGCCTAGCAATCTAAGACGGGTCGGTAAGGTCCAACAAAGCGGTCCTCACCGTACACAACGTCCTGGTATCATCGGATATCAAAATATCATGATCGGATATGGATCGATTGACCAGCTGAAATAGTCTAAACCAATACGGCATGTCCCTTGACGAGGTGATGAAAATCAACCAAGTCGAACACAGTGCCGAAGGGGGTCAGATGAACAAAGCGATCCAACCTCATAAAACATTACGGACCTGAGTAGGGTAACTTTTGCTAGAGAGTTTTATGGGCGTGAGAATACCCGGCTTAAACATGGACTAA
>NW_018224763.1:0-783 GCF_001263595.1 Phalaenopsis equestris | reverse complement strand
ATAATTTTTTTCTTGGTTTTAAATGTTTTTATACACTTATGTTTTCTTAACATTTTTCAACATATAAATACTTGAAATTTGGATTAAAAAAATTATACAAAATAGTGAGTAGTGGTTAGTATATATCTAAATTTAAAAACTTAATTTATTATTTAAGTACGATTTTGCAGTGATAATGATAAATAATATATTATTTTTATGAAGTAAAGCACTTATTATGGCTTATTATCTTAATTAATTAAAGAAGAATGAGACATTTAGCATAAAGGAAACTAATGGGTGATTATGATTGGTTAGATTGGATGGCAAGGGAATAGATAAGAGCAATGTGTGTGATTAAAATCCATGATCTCATGGGCAATCACTATATTGCAGATAAAAGATGACATATATCAACAATTTTAATCCTTGAAAACTCCAACTATTTGCCAAATGTTGTAATGATTTGTGAGCTCTGCCAGCAAGTGTTGTTGAAATTTGAGGCTTTAATGGTGAAATATAAAGTAAGAATTCCTTTGATGTTTGCTACAAGCCAAAAAAGTATATTAATCAAGCATGCATCTAAATGCATATTGGGACAAAGAGCACAAAAAGATCAAATTTGTCAATGTGCACACTCTCATTTATGATCAAGTGAATGAAATAAAAAAAGTAGCTTGATCTGAAGCCAAGTGAGTCCAGAACATGCACTTAAAACATAAAAAGAGGCTTTGGAAAATATTTGGGAGACCAAATGATCTCCAAGTACGACAATTTCATGGTCAAATCGAGTGACTCGATGAG
>NW_018224762.1:0-12636 GCF_001263595.1 Phalaenopsis equestris | reverse complement strand
TTTTTTTTTTTTTTAATGAAAAATAATTAGGAATATAGTTGAAAGTTGGTTAGAAGGTGGATAAAAGTTGGTTAAATTTAGTTAGGGTTGTTTAAAGTTGGTTGAAAGGTGGTTGACCATCCTCATCCAAGCTCCATGGGGTCAAACTTAAGTTCAAATCCAAAGTGGTTTTATAAATTAAAATCATGGTCAAACTTCCTTCCACTTTCACCAAAGGTTAAAATAAATAAATCTCATGTAAGATCCAAGCAATAGTGCAATGTCATTCCACTTTCACCAAAGTCTAAAATCAATTGAAGTGGTTTTTTAAACTTGAGTTTGCTGAATCTTAGTATTTACTTGAACATTTTGTAAATTATAAGCAAGCACTTATTTAATGAATGAAGAAGTTTAAATTGTTTGTTGAACTTCAACAACTATTTATTCTTGCGTGACGCTTCTTCCTAAACTTTTGCATTTTGCTTGAGAATAGCGTTGAATACCCTGAAACTCAAACAACATATGATTTATAAATATTTCTTTTTTAGAAAAAAATTACATACATACCGTGCAGACAATTCTTACGTGTTTGCATATCTAACACCCAAAATTTGATTTTTGCACCTACAATAACATGTTTGTATCATAAATCTATGCATGAAAACATGTAAAACGACAGTGATGCTGGTATTTAATTATTTCAGTGGCACCCATTTAAACATGAATGTTTAGGTGTCAGATATGTAAATACATAACAATTGTGTGGTATGTAAGTAAATTCTAACAATCTCTAATCTCTGTAACAGCTTCCCTGCTTCAAACCACACGCAGCATTGGAGTCGGAATCAACTACGGCCAGATTGCCAACAACCTCCCCTCACCCAGACGAGTCGCCACGCTCCTCAAATCCCTAAACATCAACAGAATTAAGCTCTACGACGCCGACCAGACCGTTCTCTCCGCCTTCCTCAACACCAACGTCGAATTCATCATCGGAATCGGAAACGAAAACGTCGGAACGATGATGGACGTCAACAATGCTCAAGCTTGGCTCCAACAGTTCGTCCAACCTTATATCCCCAACGCCGGAATCACCTGCATCACTGTCGGCAACGAGGTCTACTCAAGCAACGACACCACCTTAATGGCCAATCTCCTCCCCGCAATGCAGTCTGTTTACCAAGCCCTCGTCTCAGCCGGATTAGACAAACAGATAAGCGTCACCACCGCTCACTCCTTCAACATCTTAGCCAACTCTTACCCTCCTTCCTCAGGCTCCTTTCGCGGAGATCTATCTCAGTTCATCCAACCCCTCCTCAACTTCCACTCCATGACCAAATCTCCGTTCCTCATAAACGCTTACCCATACTTCGCCTACAAAGATGATCCCAATTCCATCTCTCTGCCATACGTTCTTTTCGAACCGAATCCAGGAGTGGTTGATCCGAACACCAATCTGAAATACGATAACATGCTCTACGCTCAGATCGACTCTGTTTATTCTGCGATTAAGGCGATGGGTCATGTGGGGGACGTTGATGTGAAGATTTCGGAGACGGGCTGGCCGTCCAAAGGGGATCCAGATGAGCACGGAGCCAGTCCGGAGAACGCGGCGGC
Organism: Phalaenopsis equestris; assembly: GCF_001263595.1. NCBI lineage: Eukaryota > Viridiplantae > Streptophyta > Magnoliopsida > Asparagales > Orchidaceae > Phalaenopsis > Phalaenopsis equestris. The sequence continues at coordinate 11,040 of NW_018224762.1, read as the reverse complement.
TTATAATGGGAATTTGTTGAGGAGAATAACGATGAATGAGGGGACGCCATTGATGCCATCCGTGCCCATCGACATCCATGTTTTTGCGCTGTTCAATGAGAATTTAAAACCGGGGCCGACTTCGGAAAGGAATTATGGCCTTTTCTATCCTGATGGAACCCCGGTTTACAATATTGGCCTCAACGTTGGTGGTCACCTTTCTGGATATTCAAACTCGTCCGCTTTAATATATGAGGTAAGAATGTTGACACTTTCATCACATCTTTTCCCCCATGATGACAAGATTCTATGATTTAAATTTTAAAAGCAAGTTTTGTGCTCAACAGATCTTTGATTAAAAAATGAATAATGCTCAGTGAGCTGTTTAAAGGAATATCTTTTCTTTCAGATTTCATTTTCAAAGATTATTTTTTTATGACAATAAACTTCAAATACTTTAAATGAGAATTTTTTGGAACCTGAATGACTATTGTGCTTTTGGGCTTATTTTTTTTGCAGAGTAGAGATGGGTTGAGCTTTTCACTTGTCGTAGCAGTGCTTACTGTTTTGATATTATACAATAAAAGATGAAAATTTGGCTACCAGAATGATTTTTTTGACGGAGTAGCCACTATTGCAACATCTGCTTTTGCCTTCATTTACTTTATTAGGTATGTTTGATCACTCTTTTCTCACTTTTTCATTAATTATGTTATTAAAAACGAACAGGCAATATTGATTTTGACAAATTAAAAAAACATTGGAAGATTTAAGTACATACCACTTAATTCTTATGTATTTACATATCCAACAACTAAACTTCAATTTTTACATATATATATATGCCACTTTATTTATGCATGAAAAGATGTACTTCATTTTTTAAAAAATTAAGATAGTGATGTTTTTTTGTGTAATTTATATGAAAAAATTGGGTGTTATAATTATAAAAAAGCAAAATTTAGGTGCTAGATATGTAAATGCATAAAGAATCGTGTGGTATGTATGGTATGTAAGACATTTTAATTCCACTATATTTTTCTTGTCTCAGTCATTCTTATTCATGTCTCATATAAAGATGCGTTGAAAAAATAAAGAAAGAAAGATATATCCTCTCGTAAATATTCTCACTTTTATTGGTAGGGTGAGTCCGTGCATGCTTTTTAATTTTTCCTTGGTCTGTTTTCTGTCGCTTTCGCTTTTGTGTAACGCCAGATCGTCTTAGAAAATGAAACTTAGATCAGTTCCTCTTTTTTTCCTTCTTTTCCTTGATCCTTTTTTTTAATTATTTGTGCTGGAATCATGAGCTTTATGGTCTTTAGATTAGCTTGATCCTTTTTTTTAATTATTTGTGCTGGAATCACGAGCTTTATGGTCTTTAGATTAGATTTGTGATGAATGAAATATGGCAATAAAAAATAAGTCACATCCAAATCTTTACTAAAGTCAATATTCATCACCATGAAATGTCATTAACTATTTGTTCATTTACTAGCTCTATATGAAGACATAATGTGTGTGCAATTTGATGGAACAAAACAAATAATTTAAAAAAAAAAATGCCATTTCAATGCTCCAACCCTATTGTGTCAACAAACAATAGTCTAAAGCATAGCAGATCACATTGAAGCTATTATTGGACTCCATCTCCTTTTGAAATCTAATGGTCCTGTTGTCACTCATATTATCTTAAATTTATTCTAGACGAAGAAGCTCCACCAAAACCCTTAGAAAATACCCACACTCCCTCTGCACACAATTTTCAAACCCACATCATGTACCACTGACACATAACGTTCAGATGGATGACCATGAACAGATATCTACATGCATACCATCAAATTCATCTGTATTTACATTTATACCACCCAAATCCTTCACATCTCATCAAAATTATAATTATCTCATCTTAAAAATATAAATGACATACATATTTTCATGCGCACATAAGCTGTCATATATATGTAAAAATTCAAGTATATGTGTTAGATATGTAAATACATAAGAATTGAGTGGCATGTATGTAAATCTTTCTATAAAGTTTATTCACAGTTGACTAACAGTGTATTAGGTGAAGCTATAACATAGCAAACAACCTGTATCACATTCCAACGGGCATCTGTAAATACACTATCTAGGAACTTCGAATTATGATTTTACTTGTACAGTATATCACGGTGTAATTAAAAGCTATATATACTGCATATGCCTCCATACATAACTGATAAAAATGGATTATTTGTTGTGATGTACAGATTGTGAAGCTGGAGACATCTCTCATAAAAGCTGCGGGGTTTTTTTAAGTGGCGGCCTGTTTTGGTTAGATGAAAAGGGCGTGGCGTATTATGTAAAGTGGGAGAGCGTAATAGAGGAAACGATTCAACATTCTTTTCTGTAGACAGAAGAAAAAAAAAAATTCAACTTCCTGTTAGATCACATTTTTTTATTTTTTATTTGTTATCATTAATATTAATATTAATATTATTATTATTACAAGGTGTTGAATGCCAAAATAAAAATAGAAATTTAATGTAACAAAGCGTTAAATTGATATCTCCTCGTCACTTTAAGGGAAAATATTTGCGTACATAAGACGTACGCAGCACTGCAAACATCAGTGGTTATTCAGGGGGTACAAGGGGGTTATATCCGATTTATACCCCTTGTAACCTCAGTGTAACTCCCTTGTAACTTTTGTGTAACTTATTTGTTTCTATGAAATTACAGAAGCGCGGAACTCATTTGTAAGTTACAGGAAGATTACATGGAGGTTATAGAGGGGTATAACCCCGATACAACCCCCTGTACCCCCTGAATAACCCCTGGACGTACGTCTTATGTACACAAATATTTTCTCACTTTAAGACATAATGGTAAATGATAGAATGAATAACATATAATAAAATTATTGATTCTTGACCATACACTATTTATTAATAAAAATGTTTATAATTTAAAATATAATAAATTTTATTCCGAAGACACTTCACAAACACAAAAAACTAATTGCACTTAAAAAATTCAATTAAAAATTTTTTAAAATTAAAGCTCATCAAAATTTTTTATTTTTTTTATTTTCCCAATAATTTCTAATTTATGTTACATATTAATTAAGATAAAAATGTCACAAACATAAATTTTTCATTGATTAACACAATATTATATTAAAGAAAATTTTTTTATGTACATTCATTGACAATATGGTTTGAAAAAGAGGGTACGATGAATTTTGATATACAATAAATATTTGACAATTTTAATCAATGAAATATGTCGATAACATTAAGATCCTTAACCATAAGTTATGTCAATAATATTTTTCATTTCATTAAATTTATTCTATTTTTATTTTATTTTACAGATAAAATTTTGATTTAGCACGTTTTAATTAATATTTTACTGCGGTCAACGCCTATCCCCCGAAATTCTAATTCCGTCAGAGCCCACAAATTTGGTCCGCGCAGATGACACAGCATGCCGATAAGCATTAGTATAAATTATAAATTATTTAAAAGGGTATTTACATACATACCACCCAATTCCTATGCATCTAACTCCTAAACATTACCTTTTTTTTTTTTACATTTATACCTCCCCAACCCTTCATACCACATTAAAATACCACTATTTAAACGTTTAGGCAGGAATTTAATGGCATGTATGTAAATCTTCCATTAAATTAAAGGTTTTTTATGCAATAATGAAAATCATCCGTTCCATCATCACTACATAAACACACACAAGGTAAAAGTCAACAAGCAAAAATCTCCTTACAATAATACATCACTATCAACATTTGACTTTAAAGCCCAATATGAATGAATTGTTTTTTCCCCCCTAAACATTCCGCCCATTCATTTCAAGGTCGGCAGTGCAATTTTCAAAATTATTTTTAGGAATTCCAAAGGATATTTTTCTAAATTCATAAATCTAGCCGGCAGCCATTTGCATCAAAACATCCTCCAGTCTGATATCTAGAGTTCTTTGAATCTCCTGTCCCATTCCTTGGCCTCATAATCCTGATCTAAAACATCCTTTTCTGTGCTATAAACTATTCTATCCGATCCTATCACCGACCTCTTCGCCATCTCTCTTGCATTCAGCAGCTGCTAATCATACATATATGGATTATACAAACATATGGCAGCAGGGATTTGGAGGGTGCATTTGCTATTTGAGGAATTTGACTTCCAATCAGGAAATTAACAATATAGCATTTAGATTTGGGGCATTTGCATCCATACCACCCAATTCCTATGTATTTATATCATATATCGCTTAATCTTTACATAAGTAAGATGGTATGTATGCAAAAATTTGGATGTTTTGGTGTTGGATGTGTAAATATGTAGGAATTGAGTTGTATGTATGTAAATGTTATGCTTTAGATTTGTTAGGTGTGTGACGTTTGTCCATTTATACCGCAGATTATTTGATCGCCCAGTCAACATTATGGTTCTTTGGATAGAAATTGGCGAATGGAAGTCTGCATAAGTTTGAAATGGTAATAAGTGGCAGCATTTACATGCATACCATCCAATTCCTATACATTTACATATCTAAGACCTAAACTCTACTAGACCTAAACTTTACTTTTTTTTTTTACTTTTATACCACCCAAATCTTTTACATCACATAAAAAATACTCACTTAACTTTTAAGATAATGCAATTAATTCTGAAAAATCCAAAATGCTCTCATAAAAAGCTTCCTGCCTAGGCGTGTCAATTCGGGTCCGACTCAAAGCCAACCCGAATACCATACTAGTTTAAAATCCCAACCCAAACTCAACCAGCCTTCAACCTGCCAACCCGAACCTGACCCATATAGCCCATTTAGCATCTGGAAAAACAATTATTCAGCTTAAAATCGGGTGAATTTCAAGTCACTTCCGGGTTGGAGGGTGGATTTCAAGTCAATTTAGGATTGGCCGAGTCAGTTTTGGGTAATCTATAGGATGTGTGGTCAACCTGAACCTGACCTAAAAAATCGAACGGATTAGGATACTTGACCCGAACCTGACCAAAAATTATTCTGGGCAACTCAAACTTATATTCTTCGAGTCAGGTTCAGGTCGAGTTGGCGATTAACTTTTAACACCTCTACTCCCACCACTTCCCTCCTGCCACTTCTCATCCAAAGAAGCCAACAAGTTTGCAGTAAGGAGAAATTAATTCAGATTTGTGAATTGAACTAAAATAAAATATAAAAAAGAAAACTGAAAATATACGGAATTGAAATGAATGCAACTTAAAAAAAAAAAAAGGCATGGGAACTTCAAACTTACTTTCTTTCTAAGAGCTGGATCTGGCAATTCAAGAGCTCCAGCTCGTTGCCTCCTGGCAAGATTTCTGCTTTCTATAGCAGAATTTCTCCTACTTAAAAGGAACCATCGGAACAATGGTATTGCAAAAAAAGAGGCAGCATAAACCTGCAAGAAGTTGATTAAAACCTCACACACCTCTCAAAATATAGATCCGCTTTGAGGATATATACATTCATGCCATGCAATTCTTATATATTTACAGATCTAACACCTAAACTTTTTTATATTTATATTAATACCACTTTACTAATGCATCAAAAGATGTACTTCACTTATAAAAAGTCAGTACCGGTGCTATTTTCGATGCCATGAGAAAAATTTTGAGTGTTGAAAAATGTAAAAATCAAAGTTTAGGTGTTAGATATGTAAATTCATAAGAATTGTATGGTATGTACGTAAGTGCCTCAAAAAGTATTCATGAACATTCAGGGAAAGCAGAAGCTTTACCTGGAGGAGAGGAAATATATCAGAGACGAAAGAAATGAAACCTGAAGGCGCAACTGTGGTGTTCCTGTTATATTTAAGTGTCAGGTGGCATATATAGAAGAAAAGAAGAAAACAAAATGGAGATAAGGTGAGAGAAAAAAGTACTTCAGCATGCTTCCCAGAACAATTACTCCAAATAGATTTAGTGTTCCCAAACCTATGACCATTGCTTTCTCAGATGTGCTTGTCTTGCTGCAATAAGGCGAGTTGATGAGGCGGATTATTATTTGGATAAGAATATAAAGTATAATTGCTGACCATATAGAAGATGATGATGATACAGGTATTATAATTTGTATTCTGTTACGATTCAAAGTAGAAATCGACACAGATTTTTGCAGAAATTAGGGCAAACACAATTTTTCTGTAATAATCCAAAAAACTCAACAAGAATACAAAGATAAACACCTACAATTCGAGAGGTTGGCGATCTCTCCCTATTTATACAATTCGAGACCCTAGACCTAAGACTCAATTTCATGCATAAACCTAATCTTTAACATAACAAAACTATTTGTACCCAACAATAATAATAATAATAAATGACTAAATCACCCTTAGGTGTACAAAAGAAGCCCCTCCAAAAGACACCTTCTCGTCAAGGTGCGAAAAAATGAATGTTTCTTTTTCGCCCTCAAAGCTCTCTATTTCTTCATTCTCTGCTTCCTCGCCAGGTACTATGAGAACTTGTAATATTCGATCCTTGCAACGATGTCATGGGGTAAACTTCTCATCACACCGAAAACAAACCCCCTTAGCTTGCTTATCTCGAATCTATCTCAATAAGACGCTTGAGTGTTGCTCTCGGTCAGGGTCCATTATTCATGTTTGATGCAGCCTTCCTTTGGACTTCCACTGTCTGAACTTTTGGTATCGTCGGGGTTGCAACGGTTCTGTATGATGCTCCATCTGTGTTGTTCCTGTTAGCTTTTTTCATCTGGTTATTGTCTTCCACCATCTGTGCTAGCTCCATCATCTCCCTCAATCCCTGCGGTCTTAGTAATCAGAGTGTTTCCCGTATGTCGAACTTTAAACCCTTCATGAAATTTTCCTCCATGCTGCTTCGAAAATCCCTCACAGTCGTCCTGACAACAGTTCAAATCTCCCTGCATTCCATGACCGTCCCCTTCTGAGTCAAGGCATAGAATTACACGTGTGGGTCTCACAAACGTTCCAACAAATAATCCTTAAATTTATCCCACGAACGAATTGAGCATCTAACCTCCTTCCACTGAAATCAGGTTAAGGTCTTCCCCTCCAAACACAATCCTGCCGCCATGCATTTCTCTTCCCCAATTACTCGTGTGGGTCTCACAAACGTTCCAACAAATAATCCTTAAATTTATCCCACGAACGAATTGAGCATCTAACCTCCTTCCACTGAAATCAGGTTAAGGTCTTTCCCTCCAAACACAATCCTGCCGCCATGCATTTCTCTTCCCCATCTAACCCATTCAACGCGTGGTATTGCTCCGCCCGATATACCCACCCACTTGAAGATCGACATCTTCAACTTCTTAACTCTAACATCTCCACCCCAGCTTATTCTTCCTCCAGTATTTCTCTCATGTATCTAGGGTGAAACGCCTTCCTCCGGTCATAGGCATACCCAACTCTCAAATCCCTCCTTCCTCCCCAGTGCTCTTCCATACCCCTTGGACCATCCCTCCTCAAATTTCCGGTCCATCCCACTCCCTCAAAAGTCTCAACTCCCCCTACTCTCAAAGTCTTACGGTGATGCTCTTGTTGGTAGAAGATGTATTCCTCGTTGTCTTCTCAGTCGATCTTCACTTTTGACCTGATCAAGGATTTCTTGATCAACCCTTGGTTAGGATTTGCAATTTGAAATCAGCATGACATTGGACTGCACCTCTATAAGCTTTTTAATCATCTCCCGTTTTTCACCTATGCTATGAAATCCATCCTCTAAATCCATCCTCCATTTGTCTTTCTATGGACGAAAACCTATCCTCCATGATGACGAATATTTCTTCCATTCCCGATCTGATTTGACTTGTCTCTGATTTGACGAAAAACTGTCCTCCATAATCCAAACAACTCAAAAATAATAAAAAGATAAACATCTACAATTCGATAGGCAGGCAAAATAAATGACTAAATCACCCTTAGGTGTACAAAAGACAAATTTCCTGTTAGGCTAAGTGCCCTCGTAAGCCCCCCCAAAAGACACCTTCTCGTCAAGGTGCAAAAAAATGAATGTTTCTCTTTCGCCCTCAAAGCTCTCTATTTCTTAATTCTCTACTTCCTCGCCAGGTACTATGAGAACTTGTAATATTCGATCCTTGCAACGATGTCATTGGGTAAACTTCTCATCACACCGAAAACATACCCCCTTGGCTTGCTTATCCCGAATCTGTCTCAATAAGACGCTTGAGTGTTGCTCTCGGTTAGGGTCCATTATTCATGTTTGATGCAGCCTTCCTCTGGACTTCCACTATTTGAACTTTGGTATCGTCGGGGTTGCAACGGTTCTGTATGATGCTCCATCTGTGTTGTTCCTGTTAGCTTTCTTCATCTGGTTATTGTCTTCCACCATCTGTGCTAGCTCCATCATCTCCCTCAATCCCTGTGGTCTTAGTAATCAGAGTGTTTCCCGTATGTCGAACTTTAAACCCTTCATGAAATTTTCCTCCATTCTGCTTCGAAAATCCCTCACAGTCGTCCCGACAACTGTTCAAATCTCCCTGCATTCCATGACCATCCCCTCCTGAGTCAAGGCATAGAATTACTCGTGTAGGTCTCACAAACGTTCCAACAAATAATTCTTAAATTTATCCCACGAATGAATTGAGTATCTAACCTCCTTCCACTGAAATCAAGTTAAGGTCTTCCCCTCCAAACACAATCCTGCCGCCATGCATTTCTCCATCTAACTCATTCAACGCGTGGTATTGCTCCGCCCGATATACCCACCCACTTGAAGATCGACATCTTCAACTTCTTAACTCTAACATCTTCACCCCAGCTTATTCTTCCTCCGGCATTTCTCTCATGTATCTAGGGTAAAACGCCTTCCTCCAGTCATAGGCATACCCAACTCTCAATTCCCTCCTTGCTCCCCAGTGCTCTTTCATACCCCTTGGACCATCCCTCCTCAAATTTCCGGTCCATCCCACTCCCTCAAAAGTCTCCACTCCCCCTACTCTCAAAGTCCTACGGTGATGCTCTTGTTGGTAGAAGATGTCTTCCTCGTTGTCTTCTCAGTCGATCTTCACTTTTGACCTGATCAAGGATTTCTTGATCAACCCTTGGTTATGATTTGCAACTTGAAATCGGCATGACATTGGACTACACCTCTATGAGCTTTTTAATCATCTCCCGTTTTTCACCTATGCTCTGAAATCCATCCTCCATTTGTCTTTCTATGGACGAAAACCTATCCTCCATGATGACGAATATTTCTTCCATTCCCGATCTGATTTGACGAAAAACTGTCCTTCATAATCCAAACAACTCAACAATAATAAAAAGATAAACATCTACAATTCGATAGGCAGGCGATCTCTCTCAATTCCTACAATTTGAGAGGTAGAATATCTCTCCCAAACCCTAGACCTAAGAATCACAACTCAATTTCATGCATAAACCTAACCCTAAACATAACAAGACTTTATACCCAACAATAATAATAATAAACAACTAAATAGCCCTTAGGCTAAGCGCCCTCGTAACATATTCACACCATATATAAAAAGGAAAAAAAGTTGTCAAAATAGCCCTTGAATTTTTGAAGGCAATTATTGTAGTTTCAGAGCTCTTTCAATATGGGTTAAAATAATCCCCACGGAAGACTATTTCAGCCCCAACATAAAGAGTTTGGAGAGTAATTTGACAGTTTTATAGACTATAGGACTATTTTGACACTTTACTCATAAAAAAAAGGCAAGACTACAAGTGGCTAACAATCACAACACAAAAAAGAACCGCAGAAAACAAGCTTTGCATACTGAAATAGGAGTAATCAGAAAGAAACACGTTCAAAAATAAAGAATAACAAGTTATAATTGATTCATTCCATTTGAAAGAGAGCTCCCTGCAGAAAAAGGCGTCCAAGCGGAACCATAACCTTTCCAGTTAATCCTTGTTGATGAGAAATAAGCAAATCATAATTCAAACGTAGAAAGAAAAATAATATAAGACAGAAAAGAATGCAAATTTACAAAAAAAAACGCTTATTTTATATAATTTCACACAATTGATGGTTAAGCCCCCATCACTGCTGGTGCAGATTCTACAAGTAGTACGATTGTTGAGAAAATTACACCTCATGACAGTAAAGCCACATGTGAGAAAGAACCAAGAATTCAAAATTTTGGGGAGATACGGTTTGAGCTTTAATATATTATGATATTTTAAGTTCATGAATTTTAGAAATTTAATTTTCAATAGAATAAACAATAACCTTGGGATCAGAGATCAATGGTGATAAATAGAGCAAAATTTGAAACAGATGATTCCATAAAATCTAAACTTGTTCAATGAATCACCAATCAAATTGTCGATTGATCCTCACCAATTTGATGTTGAACCGATTTTTCAACTTGACTGGGCCAGCCATATGACTAGTTCACAGTTAAACCACTCGAATTGGTCAGGCCAGTCTGATTTTAAAAGCCTTGGTTGAAAGGCCATGGAAAGTAGTGACTAATTTTTGGATTTTGAGATAGACTTCTAGCTGAATTTTGTTTGCAATGTATTGTTAAATTTTCTTTGATGGAACACAGTTTTGAGATGTTAGCTAACTAATGCAAATGACTACGTTAACCGGATATTTGGGTACAAAGTTTAAAATCTTTTTGTGGATTGGCTGCAACGGATAAAAAATAAAAAGTTAGGGTTTTGTGGTAGGACTTTCGTTTTATTTTTTTGCGAGTTGAAGTAGTTTAAGGCTTCGAAGAGATGGCGAGAATGGAGGAGGACAAATAAGTGGAAAAGGATATGTTAGGGTCATATAATCTTAATTGCAATTGATTTATATAAATCACTTCAAAAGTTGGCAAAACCAACTTCTAGACACAAATTTTTGCAAAAGAAAATTACTTTTTATTGAATCAATGGAGGTATAAATAGTACATAAAGTAACGTAAAAATGAGAAAACCCACAAGAAATTACACTTAACCCCCTCTTTAAAATTTTATACAAAAAATACAATGGCAACCACATAATATCTATATCCTTATTTGGTAACAAATAATATCCACTTCAATTTGAAGGATTCAATTAAATA
>NW_018224761.1:6206-7365 GCF_001263595.1 Phalaenopsis equestris | reverse complement strand
GATGGCTTACCCAACGCTGACCTTTTTTTGCAACCCGCCGACGGACCGCAACGCCCGTGACGTCACTCCCACCATCAAGTTGGGAGCCGGATTTGAAGACCTCGAGGTTATCCTCAGGAAAGCCCCGTTCGTAGTAATGAAGATCGCTGCCCCGGAAGTTCAAGAGTCGTCTGCAGAATTCAGTTTGAACTGCCTTCGAGACTTCCCTGCCGGTAAGAAGGTTAAAGTTGTTGCCGTCGCGACACCCACCAAACTTGCTATCCCCGCAGCTAATAAGGGGAAGGAAGTGATGATTGTCAAAGATTCGGCTGAAGGATTAACTGTTTCGCCACCCGTGTTTGAAATTGGGTCGAGCTCAAGGACTGTACCACTGACTCGAACTCAAAGGAGGAACCGGAATAGGAGAATTCGGAGGGCCATCAAAGTCCGGACTCCTGAAAACACACCTGATGAGGAGGAGCCTCATCAAGTTGAAGAGGTATTACCAAAAATTTACCCACTCCTGTGAGGAAGTAGATTCCATCCTCTGACAGATACTGATGGATATGAGAGTATACGGAAGATTGCTGCTGCATTCCCATCACCTCATGGACATGGTGAGGAGGGAAATAAATTCAACCCCATCACCCAAGTTAGTCCAGTCTTCAGAAGGCTTGCTATTAAAGAAGGATGTTCTGTTAGTGAATTACTTAAATGAGTGGGACATGCAATTTCCCCTCATATGAAGAATGAAATTTTGAAGGATATTATGTCCGCTAGAAAATCTCCTAGGTAGACTATAGAGTCACCTACCCGGGTTCTCGTCTGGATCAGATGAAGTTTGCTCATTGAGAGAACAGTCAAGGGTAACATTTACAGATGAAGACTTGCTGCTCGGTACCGCCAACCACAACCGTCCGCTCTACATCTCCGTCAACATTGGCAGATTTGTGTTATCCAGAGTTTTAGTGGATCTTGGAGCATATCTTACCTTAATGAGTCTACGAACGTTAGCATATTTGGACTTCGACGTTCAGAAGCTCATCCCCGATAAGATGATGTTAAGAGGATTCAACCAAAAGGGAGAAAGAGCCCTTGGATCAATTTCATTACTTATGAAGGTTGGAGAACTTGTAACAACCGTTAAATTTCATATCATCAATGCCGAGACCTCTTTTAA
>NW_018224761.1:3555-6063 GCF_001263595.1 Phalaenopsis equestris | reverse complement strand
TGCATGAAGTTGGTATCCATGAAGATGCTGCCTACTACGCGCCTCCAAAGAAGACTGTCTTCTCGCGCGAAATTTTGACACACAAAGATAAAGATTCAGAGGGATCACAAAAAGAAGGCCATACAACTCCGCTTCAACAACCTTCTACCACTCCCTTACATCGAGTTGGTGGAGGTTCTTCTAGTTCACGCACTCGAGGTCGAGGCCGGGGACGTGGACGAGGAAAGATCAATTTAATTATTGAACGGACTAGGCCAACTATCATCATTGGTGATGAAGACAGTTCTGAAGATGAAACAATAATGACAAAATAGAAGAAGCCTCAGTACGAGATATTCCTAGAAGATATAGAGAGGAATGAATATGAAACAATGTATGATCAGATAAACCACTATGTGGATACTATGACCCTCACTCCCTTTGTCCCTCACAAGGTCGAGAGTTTAGAGGTCAAGGAAGTCCGTAGTTGTTGGTTCAAAGCCGATCAAATTCTACTGCGCTTCTACCTCTACTGAGCTTAAAAAACATGTAAATTGGGATGATGATTCTAATGTATTAATGGAATTGCCTTTTGGTTACTTCTCGCCTTGTGCTCAAAAGTTAATTCAACAGGGACATTTACCAAAACAAATGCCAAAAGATAAATTTCAACTCTTTGAAAAATTGTGGAATACTAAAAGATGAACTCCCAATTTAAAAGAAGGTCTCGGATTTGGTACAGTTGGACCAGTCGATGATTCTGAATTTTGCATGGTTGTTACCAGTGAGTCAGAAGAGGATTGTCTCAATGTAGAGAATGACTCTACTGATCAACAATTAGAAGAAGCTCCGCCAGAATTTGAGGAAGAAATTAAATAGAAATTAAATCCATTTGAGGAAGAAATTAAATCCACTATCGATGAATTGAAAGAGATTAACCTCAGGACTGAAGAACGACCCCGACCCACATTTATAAGGATGATAAAGAGTGAAGAAGAATCTGCAGAACTGGTCAAATTACTAGCAGAGTTCAAACATTGCTTCGCATGGAGCTACGACGAAATGCCAGGGCTGTCAGCAGAGTTTGTAGTCCATAAACTTGCGGTGGACAAGAATGTAACCCCAGTAAAACAAGCTCCCAGGAGAATGCGCCTCGAGAATACGCCTCGAGATAGAACAACAAGTCATCGTTGAGGTGAAGAAATTGATAGACACAAACTTTGTCCTTTGATCTAAGAGAAATGTCCCTTCATAAAAGAACCTTCCAAAGTGTCTAGATGCATTGAATCACTCTAAGGGGTGTTTAGAACAAATATCCCTTTAAAAATTCACCCAAAAATCATTCTGAACAGCCTTAATCCACCAAAAGTTGTCTCTAGCACATCATGCACAAAATCTAGCGCATCATACATTAGTTCTCTGGATTTTGGTGCATCATGCACCACCCTGCAGCAGCTCCACTATTTTACTCCATTTGGCTTTGTTTCAGCTTTATTTCACCTCATTTTAGTTGTGTTTTTTCCTAACATCATATCAGCGTGCAATGACGAAGATTTTTGACGACCTCATACACAATCAAGTAGAATGCTACGTGGATGACCTGGTCATCAAAAGTAAATGAAAAATAGACCATTTGTGCAATTTGAGGATTGTGTTTGAACAGTTACAATGGTATGACCTTAAAATGAATCTCTTAAAGTGCGCCTTCGGCGTCACCTCCGAAAAATTTCTAGGATTCATTGTCCGTCATCTGGGAATTGAGATCAACCCGGATAAGATTAAAGCTATCATAGAACTGCCTCCCCCTAAAACCTTGAAGCAGCTACGTTCCTTCCAGGGGAAGGTGGCATATCTGAGACACTTTATTTCTAATCTCTCAGGTATGTGTCAGCCTTTCTCGACATTAATTAAAAAGGAGGCCAAATTTATTTGGGAAGAGGAATGCCAGCGGGCTTTCGAGGACGTTAAATAATATTTAATGACACCTCCTTTCTTAGTAGCCCCTATCCCAGGGAAGTCATTGATACTTTATACCACGGCTTTGGATGACTCTCTTGGAGCCCTCTTAGCCCAAGTCAATGAAGAGGGAAAAGAAAACGCTCTCTACTACTTGATTCGTTGTCTAATACCGACGGAGATAAAGTATCCACCCATTGAGAAGCATTGTCTGACATTAATTTTTGCCGCTCAAAAGCTTAGACATTACATGCTTTCTCATAAGATCGCCCTAATTTTGAAAGTTAATCCATTATAATATTTGATGACCCAACCAATACTCTCCGGTTGTTTAGCGAGATGGTCAATGATCCTATTGCAATTTGATATAACTTTGTGTCACTCTGTGCTATCAAGGGACAGGTTTAGAAGATTTTCTAGCTGCACACCCACTGCCAGCTGGGTCCTCTCTCAACGACGAGTTACCAGACGAGCAGATACTACAAATGGAATTTTCCAGTGCACAACGCTGAGAAATGTACTTCGATGGTGCCTCGTCAGCTAGGAAAGACAAGGGATCAGGCACAGTTATAC
>NW_018224761.1:0-3534 GCF_001263595.1 Phalaenopsis equestris | reverse complement strand
TCTTTATCACGTCGGATAAGGGTATGTTGAGGTTTTCGTACCACCTGACGGAGCCATGTACCAACAATGAAGCAGAATATGAAGCCTTAATCACCAGATTGAAATTGGCAATTTCGACGGATATAACGAACATTGACATTTATGGTGACTCTCAACTTGTCATGCAGCAAACAAGTCGCCGAACAATATGCCGAACAATATAGAATTCTAAAACCAAGATTAACAGAATACCATTTATACGCGATGAAGCTCCTAGAGCAGATTCCTGAGGTGACGTTCTATCGGATTCCTTGGGGAGATAATACTCATGCCGACGCATTGGCAAAACTCACTAAGGAAATGCCGTGTTTCCTGGAGGATTCCATCGAAGTCACGGTGCAAGTGGAAAAGAAGAAACAATAAATATAATTGCAGACATCAATGAAGAATGGTGAAAGCCATTAATAGAATATTTGCATACTGAAAAGCTGTCAGAAGACAAGTCTGAGGCCCACCACATCACAAAAAGGGCCATGTCTTACGCCCTGGTGGGAAATGTTCTCTACAGAAGATCATTCGACCAAATGTGGCTATGGTGTTTGAGCAGAGCCGAGGCACAGAATATTATCGAAGAAGAACTTGCCGGATTATGTGGCGCTCACCAGTCGGGACCAAAAATGAAAATGAAGATTAAAATACTCGGATATTATTGGCTAGCAATGATGTTCGATTGCATGGATACCGCCAGAAGCTGTCACCAATGCCAGGTGCATGGGATGGTCTTACACCAGCCTCCGAATGTGCTACACCCAACTGTGGCCTCGTGGCCATTTGAGTGTTGGGGCATAGACATAATAGGTCCGATAGACCCTCCATCTTCTAAAGGACACAAATTCATACTTGCCGCTACAGATTACTTCTCCAAATGGGCAGAGGCAGTACTGTTATGTGAGGTTACGGCACAGCACGTCCTTCAATTTTTCAAAAGCCAAATCGTCTACCGTTTTGGAGTACCGCAAAGAATAATCTCTGAGAATGGGACAGCTTTTAAAAGCACAAAGATCAACAATTTTGTCAGAAGACATGGGATAGATTGGAGATACTCCGCAATTTACTATCCCAGAGCAAAGGGTCTGGCTGAAGCTTTCAACAAGACACTGGTACAAATTTTGAAGAAAATACTGGATAAAATTAAAATGGATTGGCATAACAAACTGTTAGAAGCCTTGTGGGCCTACCGGACGACTTTCAGGACTCCCACTAAGTGTACACCTTATATGCTCGTGTACAAAACCGAGGCCGTGTTACCGCTAGAGATCCAGACACCATTTCTCAGGGTCGTCGTTGCCAACCAACTTACAATAGAAGAATGCACAACACTCAGGCTTGAAGAACTGGAGAGTCTCGAGGGAAAACGATTGGAAGCACAGCAACATTTGGAGCTCTACCAGGCAAAGATGGTACAAGCCCATGACATATTGGTTCGCTCAAGGACATTCAAAATTGGTGACCTCGTACTCGTGCTCAAAAGACCTATTCTTGCTCGCCGCAAAATAGGTGGCAAATTTGAGCCAACTTGGGAGGGACCATTCGTCGTTGAGAAGGTTTATACACGGGGAGCCTACCAGTTAGTGGACTTCCGGGGTGAAAGATCCAAGTTACCGATAAATGGACAATACTTGAAAACCTATTACGCGACCTGATGCTGCTTAATGCCACTTACCTCTGCTAGCTTCTTCTTGCTTTGAAACTTTAAAACATTGATTGTTTTAGGGTTGTCTATATGGCCATATGTCTTTGACCGGGTCCAAATTTTGTAATTACTTTCATATATAATGAAAATTTTCAAAAAATTTTTGAACTTCACGGGTTCTCTTTTCTACTTTTGGATTTAAAAAATTCCATTAAATTAAAACAAAACTCACACATAAAATGAGTAATCCTTTTCACCAAAACAAACTAAAATTTACTTTAATGGATACTCTGTTTTGTTCTTGTTCATGCCAAACTTCGGCCAACTGACGTTTCTTTCTGTCGTCTGCAGAAAAAAATGTCAGGACAGAGGCTGATCTTTGCCTTCCAGGACGGCTGGAACCTTGCATTGAATTAAGAGATGGCGCCACAAGGAGGTATCATAGATTTCAACATGGATTTCAACCAGATTGATATGGACTACGATGGCCCTCTAATGGGCATAGTCAGCAATGAAGAAAAGAAGGGACTACCCTCACTGTTGAGGGTGAACACTCAAGACGATGTGTCACGTAAGGGTAAAAACGTGATAGCAGAACAAGATCCGATGGAGGGGCCCAACCGACTGCCCTCCATGATAGCTACTTCAACAAGGGGCTTAATAGCTGCCCACAGTGAACAACTACCAAATACTCCACTCCGCAGAACACAACAAAGAAATGCAAGCCGAAAGAAATAGAGAGGCTTTTTGTGACAGGAGTGCAAGCGCCAAAGAAACGTAAGCGGTTTTCTTACCCCCATTACTGAGGGACATATCTACAATCCAGAGCTGAGAGAAACTTTTGCCAGCCTTCCTACTACAGATGAAGAATTAGGATTTCTGACAGGATCAGATGTACACCCGGTACAATAAATCTTGTGCAGAGGTTGCCCAACATGCAACGTTGAGATACCAGCCAGGACACCAGTCGCAGGCGCATTTGTAGAATGCCCGGACTGCAACGTTTTACATCTACAACGTTTCAGTATCTTAGAAGAATACACTGCAAGCACCAACGAGTCTCAGACTCTAGATTCCATGGCAAATGAGTTGTATGTCCAATTGGGGTCGAATCAACGCGCACTACGGAGCCCAGGATCATACATCCCGTTTGAGGCTGAATCTCATATTCCTGATCGGCCAGCACCGGTTTGGATTCCCGCCGAGGCCCGGAGGAAGGAATGTCCTAGACAGCTGCCAGCTCTTGGTATGGTGGAATATTGCAGAATAAGCAAGGTAAACAAAAGGTCCATCATGACTAAGGAAACCATTGGAAATAATTTCATGGGTCAAGTCATTTTAAATGTTCTTAAATTTTACAAACACTAAATCATTAAGATAATTAATTTTGGAAAATTTAAACATTTAAATGACTTGATTTTTAATCTCCACTGTGATTTATGATCCAGAGAACTCATCATAAAAGGATGCGAGGAAAAGGAAGAATCACCATCCAGTGCGGATGTTGCTAAAATTTTACAAACGACAGATAGGGGAATCCGCCTGGGATACTCAGATACGATCAGGTGGATCTGTTACCCTCGATGATAAAGTGGATGATAAAGAGAATGGTCAAGTGGAATATCCTACCCGCCACTTGCATTCCTAACAGTTGCATCATCAATATTTACAAAGAAGGTGACTGCATTCCTCCACACATTGACCATCATGACTTTGTGAGGCCTTTCTGCGGGGTCTCATCATGAGTAAGAGAAATATTTTGTTTGGAAAAGAAATCGATATAATTGACCCTGGTGAATTTAGAGGAGCTGTGGAGATTTCTCTTCTAGTTTGTTCAGTACTTGTTCTCAAGGGCAACGGTG